>NC_070648.1:1177958-1280458 GCF_947347685.1 Pleuronectes platessa | reverse complement strand
TAAAGGACCTTTTTGAGTGGAAATGATGGGATACATTTTTTTTAACTTAATTTCTGTTACAAAAATAAAATTTGTGGAAGCAAAGGAAGAGGAGACGGCTCCAAGTTAGAACACATGAATATTTCAGCAGTGGTTTCCTGTCTCCGTCTCCTTCCTGTCTCCGTCTCCTTCCTGTCTCCGTCTCCTTCCTGTCTCCTCGCTCGCTCCGTCAGTCGTTGTCTCTGGATTTGGACGAAGAGCAGCCGGAGCATCCGCTCAGCCCCTTCTCCTTCTGGTTGTAGTCGAAGTGAGGCAGCACCACGCTGTCCATGGCGTCGCTCCTGGTGGTGGCGCTGGTGGCTTCGCTGGTGACTCGCTCCTCCTCCACTGACATGATGCTCTTCACCAGACACGTGATGGCGGCGTCGATGTTGCTGTTGTCCTGGAGAGAGGTGGAAGGTCGAAGGTGTTTAAAGTGTAGACAAAACTTTACTGAAGTACTTTCCTCATGCATCCAGAGGTCATGCTACAGGTAAAGTGAAAGTGAGCGCCCTCTGCTGGATCACACGGCAAATGACTTCTGATGAGCTGAATATTATTATTAAAACAGGTCATTACAGTTCCAGTATTAACACTTCCCCCACGTTTTTAATTTCAAATACCAAGCTAACATATATGAAACACGTTTTAAATCAGAGTCTTATCTCTTAAATAAATAGAACCAATTAAAAAGGTGTGAAATCTGTCATTTCAAGGGAAATTAAATTGTGGCACAGACGACAAGACAGAAAAGTGTGAAGACGAAAAGTAAAAAACAGAGAGGAAAGAACAGCTAATTGAATTGGAAGGAGCTGGAGGAGGAGGAGGAGGAGGAGGAGGAGGAGGAGGAGGAGGAGGAGGAGGACACTAACGAGCAACAGACAGAGAACATATGCAGCGCCACTCAACAGAATGTGACCGACTCAGACAGAGTTCTCTGGTCTTCACCTTCGCAGACGTTTCAAACCAGCCGACGAACCCGTACTCTCTGGAGAAGTTCTCCAGTTTGGGCAGCTTGGGGCAGAGGCCTTGGCGCCGCTGGTCACTCTTGTTGGCCAATAGAACGGCTGGAACCGGCCGCCCATTGCCCATCGCGACCTGAAATTACACACGGTAGAAGATGAGATACTGGAAATCGTTTTCCATCTTGCAGTAACAGCCCTTGCCACTAGGGGATGCTGCAGCCCCCTCAGCACATCCTACATACAGTCTCCTTTAACAGAGGCGATTAATATGATATAAATAGGTATATGTACATTTAATGATATTAAAACTTACTAGAAACACATGAAAAATGGACAATTATACTTTCGAAATATATATATATACAGTGGAAAGTGTGAACAACGGTCAGAAGGAACATTTTAATTATTGAAAAAAATCCTTGGAGTTAAAGTCAAAATGCTTCCTAAGATCGACTTCCTTTCTTCTTCATTCCTTCCCTCCCCCTTTCCTTCCTCCTCTCATCCCTCCATCCTCCATCTCCTCTCTTTCCCAGGTGACCTCTGCTCCCACCTTGGAGTCCAGGTCTCCTTTCCACTTGAGGACGGCCTGGAACGTGGACAGTCGGGTCATGTCGAAGACGACCAGCGCGCCCACGGCCTCGCGGTAGTACACGCGGGTCATGTTGCCGTAGCGTTCCTGCCCTGTTAAAGAAACCCGGGGGTTATTCTGGGATGTTCAGTTGATTATCAGCCACAGATGTGATCAGAGGCGAGTGACTTCCACCAGTATTCAGGTCATCTGAGTCTTTGTAAAACTCGATTAGGTGCCTGAAGATGTTCAGAGCTGAACTTGATTACAGAGCCGAACAGACACGGGGAACCTTCATGTGACAGATGAGGAGTTTTACATTAAACTGAATTAAACATTATTGTGCACGTGAATTCTTAATTTAAAATATTAAGAGCAGTTCATCTTTGAGGGACTCAGATCGGCAGCTACTGGTTGTTTGATTGATTATTCTACATAATCTGCTCATTTCCTCACATAAACAAATGTGTTTCCTATAAAATGATAATAAATGAAATGAAAAGTCCTGTTATAAACTCCTGCCCCAAGATTCTAAGGTCAGTCATGTCATGTCCTGTGAAGTCCTGCAGATACGACCTTGTGTGTGTGTGTGTGTGTGTGTGTGTGTGTGTGTGTGTGTCTGTGTGTGTGTGACTGAACATATGAATACGTCTTTATCCTGGAGGCTAACTTCTTCCACATGATCCTATTACAGTGGTGAATCAGCAAGAGAACATCTGACAAACACACACACACACACCCTGCACGTGACCTGCGAAAAGAGCTGAAACGAGATAGTTGGGCTTACATGCTTTAACACTGAACACACACACACACACACACACAGACACACACACACACACACAGACACACACAGTCTGACAGCGTCTCCTAGCAGCAGATGCTATCTCTGTCTCTCCCTCTTATGAGAGCGAGTGTGAGACTCTGGTTTTCAGCAGCTTCATTTCAGACTTACAGAAGTTTTGATTTAGATAAAGACAATAAACTTGAGGTTTGTCATACAGAAGAAACTGAGTGTTTGGTTCCAATAGAGTTTAAAGTTTACTGATGGTCAAAGATATGAGGATCTGATGCAGCTATAAATACATAATTGAGAAAAGGTGTATGACTTGTACTGCAGCCAACCACCAGAGGGCGATGAAGGCTGTTTGGCTTCACTGATGGGAGCTGACATGTTGTCCATCTTTATACGTAGTCTATGTAAACACTCCCCCACTTAATCAAACAAGGATAATGGTGTGTGTGTGTGTGTGTGTGTGTGAGAGAGAGAGAGAGTGTGTGTCTGTGTGTGTGTGTGTGTGTGTGTGTGTGTGTGTGTGTGTGTGTGTGTGTCTGTAGTGAAGTGGTCAGGTGTGACAGGTCTAAAGTCCACTCGTCTGACAGCCTGATCCATGCAAATGTAAATGGCGACTCTTATCAGCCGTGGTGTTGATCATCAGAGAGGAGTGGATGCAAAAGACACTGACACTGTGTGTGTGTGTGTGTGTGTGTGTGTGTGTTCGGGAGGTATTTTCAAAAGTATGCACACGTTCCACGACGATAGAGACACAACAGTTTTATGCAATGAAAACAAAGAGCTTCTCTCTATGTAACAGTTAATCTTTGGGCCTGTGCAACGTATTAGAGGCTTCACACACACACACAAACACACACACACACACACACACACACACTTCTCATATCATGCACCATCATGGTTGGATGTGTCAGCAAGACGCAACCGACCGATGAGGAGAAGAAGAAGAAGAAGAAGAAGAAGAAGAAAAGGTGCTTCTCGGTCGACGTGGCCACTTGGAGAGACTGAGCGCCATTTTAAAGTTTGTTGAAATATAAAAATGTATCTTTTGGGTTTATGACCAGAGTTATAAAATATTATATTAAATTGAACATCAGACTGTGTATGAGTTCACTGTGTATGTATAATGATCTATTAATCTGTAATTAACATTAGGAACCAATTATACAAACTGTGCACGTTCATAAACACACTTTAAACATAGTTAATTATAGAAAAAGACATACTACACTCGACTAACTAATGTTGTGCAGATGAGATTGATAACTGATTAAAAGTATTTAATTTAAAGTAAATTAATCATTTGAATAATTTTTTTAACTTAAATGTTATAAAGAAATAAAGTAACATGTTGTGTAGCTCCGTCCTCTTGTCACTTTAAACTCTATATATTTGAGATTTGGACTATTGCTCAATAAAGTTTTATCTCGACAGGTTTTTGTCCACATCATCATCCAGCTCTGAGCACCTATACATTCTGCATGAACAGACCATGACAATAAAAATGATCAAATATATGAAACAAAAGTTATACATAGCAGACTGGTTATATCAGACTGGGTATATAAGTCTAATCCTAATGAGGCTCGTGTTTGTTGTCCTGTTCTCATCTTTTCACCTGAAGGCGAAGTGACGCGTAACCGTCACACGAGGAGCTGAAGCTCTGTTTGACCTCACGTGTAACGAGCGCCAACTGTTTTACATTAAATACACACAATCAGCGGTTACACTTAACACAACGTCACTCATCTCTCGTCCCTGTGACCTCCGCCACGCAGCCACACGTGTACGCACCGGCAATGTCCCACAGCTGCAGCCGCAGCACCGACTTGTGGTCCCAGTTGAGCACCTTGAGGGCGAAGTCCACGCCGATGGTGGCTCGGTAGTGCTGGGAGAAGACCTGGTGCACGTAGCGCTTGATGATGGACGTTTTGCCGACCCCGAGGTCACCGATTACCAGGACCTTGAGCAGCCGCTCGTGCTGCATCGCTGCTGCGGGGGAGAGCGCGCGTAAAGTGGATGGCACAGTGAGGTCTCCAATTACCAAAGACGCACGGTGCGGAGGGTTTGGCCAGTGACGGTAGGTCTGAACTCATGTATGGAGGAAAGTTAGGAAAACTGCGAACGAAACTTTAACTCTTAGACTGAGAGAACGAGTCCTGGAACAGATGTTTGGTCCTGAACGTTCACAAAGGAAAAACGAGCGATTACGCACAAAAAGGTTGATATTCTAGACTTTCTAAACAGACGTTAGATTTAAACTATGACTCCTCGTCTTATGAACAATATTAAAAAAAGACATTACTCCCCAAAAACGAACTTTGCAGCTCAGCTCTTCGCAGCTAGTGTCCGGATGGTCTCCGCGTAAAAGTTGTCGTCGTCATGTTGAAAAAAAGAAGAAGTTTGAGGTGGTAAACCGCTGCTGAGACCGAGAGAGAGAGAGGGAGAGAGAGAGAGAGAGGGAGAGTAAGAAGAAGAGGAGAAGCACCAGCAGTGTGGAGGTGTGGGTCTGCACACACACACACACACACACATACACACACACACAAACACACACGCTGTGCAGATCACAAACTGTAGCCTGAAAACTGTGTGTGCTGCAGCATGACCACGCCCCCTGCTGTCACTGTGTGTGTTTTTGTGTATGTTTGTGTTTCTCTCTGTGTGTGTGTGTGTGTGTGTGTTGTACGTGTGTTAACTCATTATGAGGATGTGATTGGTCCTCACTTCTTCAAATGGCAGTTTCTTTATGTTGAGAATCCAGTTCAGATTCACTTTAGGGGACAAAACAGTTTCAGTGGATTTGCACCAGCAGCTGGTTTCTAAAGTCAAAATGATATAATGATATTTTTCTCGTTTTGTAACACAACTCCTGAAATTATCCAAGAGCCCAAAACTAGAGTGTGTGTCTCCACCCTCGGCTCCGAGCGTCACGTGTCTCACTGGGGTTTTCCAACCATCTCATCCTGATCCGAACATCGACGAAGACAGCGAAGTCCAGAAGAAGCTCAGAAGAACTTCATGGAGAAATCCAGTTATTCAAATGAGATGGAAATTATCCTGTTTTAGAACAACACACAAACAGAGCGGAGGGAAATGAACCATGAGTTTATATAAGTTGTGTTATTGTGAGTCACAGCCTCGTGATTCATCAAATTACAAGTTTGATCTCAATCACACACGCACGCGCCTCCTTGCAGCATGTTTACAAACTACACCTCCCGTCATGCAGTGCGTGGTGTGTGCCTCCACTTCCGTGAGTGCGCACTGAACAATGCGCGCGTGCCACATCGCAGTGCACGTGTCTTCCTTCCTCTTGTTGCACGAACTGTGCAGGAAAACTTCTCTGGAGAATAAACAGAGGTTTTTATATTTGGATTCTTATTTCCTCACTCACGGTTTCACACGTGACTCCGTGACAGTGTATTTAGATAAAAACCCTAAAGAGGCTGAAATGAATGAAACAAACATGTCCTCATCCACCATCTGGGTCATATTCATAATATAATAATATCATATTCACATATTTGCATGTAAATTCCCCCATTAAACCGGATGCTCTTTATTTTCCTACAATATTAACTCCATCCGGGACGCGTCCGCGCAGCGCTGCGCCTCTGCTCGGTCCTGTACGGTAGTGGTACTGATGCGGGATGAGTCAGGCGATATGATGCTGCTGCTCGCGCTGCCATTTCATCAGCAAACCTCCAAACACACACAGCCAGCACCGACATGACACCGCGGGATTCCCCTCCGACAGCACGCAGCCTCCCGCCCGCGTGAAGCAGCCGTTCCGAGCCGAGCCGTGTCCCCGGGCGCTGTTGTCCCTGCGCAGATCCGGGTTGTTGTAGATCGCACCTGCTCCTCGGTGCGGTTTGTTCCTCCAGCTCCGCGCTCGGGCCTGATACTGAGGAGGAGGAGATCAGCCCTGACTCCGGGGCCTTGCAGCGTCCTCCAGCCGCTGGCATCGCGGCTCCACGACGAGCATCGAGGCTTCGTCGCGGTTTCGCTTTGTTGTTTTTTTTGCTGCGTCCTGCCCGGATCGCTGCCGCCAGACTCGTCGGTGCCATGGAGCCCACGTCCCTCTGGTCCTGAGGAGAGCCGCCACCTCTGGCCTAAGGTCCGCTTCACCCCTGCTCCGAGCAGCAAGTAGGCTCCTTCTTCCTCCTCCGCAGCCTGCATGTCGCTTATCTCTCCGGCCGCGATGCGTAAAAGTGGGTTAACGCACAGGCCCCCCCACCACAGGTCAGGTCGTGATGTGCACGGGTCTAATTTTAACCTGCAACACAAACAACCGGCTCCAGACCCTCGTCCCGGTCTTCATTAGCATCTTCTACGCGTGGGATTAAAGCCGAATTTGTGCGTAAATGTGTTCTGGACATGTAATGTGCCACAGCTACAATAAGAAACCAGCCAACAACACGATCTGAGTATATTTATTACAATGTGACATAAAGCAGGTTGTTGTTGCTCGTCCCGGATCTGCCTCTGCCCGTGAGGCTGCTATTCACCGGGGATTCAGCCCATGATGTTTGCACACCGACCGGGCTACGCAACCCGACTCCTCCGGGACCCGCAGGGGGTGATGGGAGTCTGGCTCCCTGCCTGGTCCGGGAGGGGGGGGGGGGGGGGGGGCTGCATGTGTAGTGTGAAGATACACATCAGGACTGATATCATCTGTGGCCCCTCAGTAATAAGTTGATGGCCTAGATAATTACGTTTTTCTCACACAGGCTGTGAAGCGTCTTCTTCCTCTTGATCTGCATCTTTTAGTTTATTTATCTGAGAGGACATTTTAAAAAGTCTCCTCTGGAAACACTGAGTAATCACATGGAGGGGGGGGGGGGGGGAGGGAGAATCAAAACAACTCCTGTCACTCAATGAACTCTACCTTGAAATCTTGAAATACAACCTTTAATTGGCTTCTTAGCAATTAAAGGTTGTAGAGGTTGTACAGTTTTAGGAAGAAAAGACATTTTATTGTTTAACATCTTTCATTTTACATTTAACAGAACAAACGCCAACACACTGTTAGTCATGTAAAGCCGCTGGTGAGAAGTAACTGAGTACTTTTACTTTATTACTACTCCTAGCGGTTTTTTAGCGCTACACATTATTATCATATCATTATTATGGTTATTTCATTTCTCCAGTTTGTCCTAGACTGGTTAGCTTCTGCTACTTATACCTCGATTAATAGTAAAAATATATGATATTACATCTGAATGAAGGTCGTTCTGTGTACTTTTACTTCAAGTATTTAGCATTTTTCAAATTAGCTTCCGTAGCTACAAGCGTAGTGTTGTACTTAGATCTACTCTAATTTCCTTATATAGCAATAATAATACATTATAAATCTATATAGACATAAATACAAGCTCCTATAGTTGTCTAATGTATAAAAATTGCATTTGAATAAACTTGAGTAATAAACTGATGTTCTGTTTCTGTGGCTCAGGCGTCTCTCTGACGAAGCCGACCGAGCGACAGACCGAGCCACAGACCTGCAGAGCGACAGACAGCCCAGTCATGGAGGCGATCTGGCTCTACCAGTTCCGGCTGATCGTCATCGGGGACTCCACGGTGGGCAAGTCGTGTCTGATCCGGCGGTTCACGGAGGGCCGCTTCGCCCAGGTGTCGGACCCCACCGTGGGCGTGGACTTCTTCTCCCGGCTGGTGGAGATCGAGCCGGGGAAGAGGATCAAGCTGCAGATCTGGGACACGGCGGGTCAGGAGCGTTTCAGGTGAGAACACGAGCAGGTTTCAGCCTCACGAGGCCTCTGTGACAGGTGCACTCTGGGAAACGCAGTGCAGAACAACCTCAGTGATGAAACACTGAATTTGTTGTTCCTCGCTTTCATTTTCCTTCATTTGGAAAGTGAAAGATTCACATGTGGAGTGGACGTTCAGCTGTGAAAGATGTTTTCAGAAATGTGTGAAGTCAAATGTCTGAGTGAGAACCTCCAGAGTCTCTGTGGACTTCCCTTAAGAGAAGAGCTGCTGAGATCCAGAGATTGATAGACTTCCTTCAGGGGGGGAAACCTGACCCCTGACCCCTGACCTCTGTGTCGGAGGGGTGGAGATTCTTGCAGATCAATAAAGATTCTCATTATTACAGAATGAGAAAGATTAGATATCGGATGAACAGCTGACATCAGACATTTAAATCAGAGAAAATAATTAGTGATTATTTTATCCAAATTAGAAATAATGTCGTTTATATTCTACCTATGTCCACATTCTCTTAAATTCAGGGTTTAACTAAAAGAAAAAAGTTCATTGATGATGATTAGAACTCAATGTCAAATAAGCCTGCAGGTCTGAAACTGGAATTTCTACCTGGAACTAGTTTGTTTAGTGGTGTTGAAGGAAGATCCGGCATTTAAACGAGGTCTGAGGTGAATAAATGACCAGAGGGGTTTGTTCTGACTAATTGGATTCATTCTCTAAAGTCCACACAGTCAGAACTGAAACGTGGTTTGTTTTCATGCTGTGAGAAGTGGTTTCAAATCGAGTTTAGGGTTAAAGTTTGTAAGATTTAGTGGCATCTAGTGGTGAAGTTACAAATTGCATTCAAACGTTCCTGCTTTCCGAGAACCTTGGCTAGAGCCGGTGTTTAGTTCGTCCTGTAGACTTTATATAAAGAGTGAAGCCGAGTCGGGGTCGCCCCCTGGTGGCCGCAGTATGGATCATGAATCCTGCCTCCTCCATGTTAGTGGATGGGACATAAAACACAGTGGTTTGTGTCTCTTGAGCAAAACACGTTGAACTCCGACACACTGATCAGAGTAAATGTAGCTTAACACTATGAATGCTAATGTTTCTCACACACACAGACACACACACACACACACACACACACACTTGACAGACGGCGACCGGTCTCACCTGTCAGCATGATCACCGTCTCCATGGCAGCAGTGACAGGTCCCTGTGACAGCGAAGGACGAAACGTTTTTTTTTTTCTTCAAACACCACGGGGGCCATTTTGGCTCCAGAGAAGAAGACGAGGAGGAGAGTTTCTTACAGACACTCTTCACCTCTGGGTCAATCCTCCTCTAAAGGAATCGAACCCACGACTCGTCCACTCAGGTCGTCGCTCTGTGTTGAGATGTGTAGAGATTGTGTCACTTTCTGACTCGAGTGAATCTTCCTCTTGTCTCATCTCTTGTTCTATCGTGTGAATCCTCCCTGCTCGTGATTATACTTCACCTCCTCCTTCTTTACTGTTTCCTCTCCCTCCACTAATCCTCCCTTTTCCTTGAACCCTTGAGTTTCCCTCCTCGTGGTGTTTGTGTGGACGTCGTCTCTGAGAGGACACAGTCCATGAGACGAGACTCTGAGAGGACACAGTCTGAGGATGAGACGCCTCGTCGGGGGGGCTGTTGTGCGTTTGTGTGCGAGTGCAGTGTCGCCTCCTGTCAGAGTCGAGCAGCGTCCTCCCAGTCCGACTGCAGGGACGAAGATCTTATGTAAAATACAAAATCACTTCCTCTCAGGTTTTTAAATGATGATGATGAGAGGATTGCTGCTTAGTTATTAATCACAGAGAATTGTCTCTTCAGCACCGACGTTACATTTCATCATCAGTTTGAATTACTCAAGATATAAATATAGATCTTTATTAAATATTTGTTGACAAAAAGGTTGGATCCTATAATCCTCCATCCGGCCCCGTTATATAAATTCTGCTGATAAATAAGAGGAGGTTTGGTCTCCAGTGTTTATTTGTGACAGAGATACTATCACAGCTCCTGAAGTATCTGTATGATTTATCCTGTGATTCTTTACATAACACCTTTATTTTCATCCTCTTTTTGAAGTTTATCTATGGCTCCATTTCAATGTTAATCATCTAAACTAAATTAATCAAAATACAAAACAAAACTCTCCAGAGAATCTTTCTCTGGTGGATTTTTCACACCTCACATCCGTGGAGTTTGTTCTCAGCTCCTCCACCTGACACCTTCATCTCACTCCTTCTTTCACGCCTCCAGTTTCTCTCTGGTTATATTTTCCCCTGGATTCTTCTTCTGTTCCTCAGACGAGGATCTTTCTCTTCGTCTCTTTGTCCTAAACTTGGATCTGTACCCAGTGTTGTACCACATGCATGTACCTTCTAAATCAAATTCAGCCGTTTCAATCGGGGTAATGCGGGGCTCACTGCCTCAGGACTCCTCTGAATGAAGACTGGAGGAGCTGGGGATTGAACCACCAACCTTCTGTGTGATTGACGGCCCGCTCCACCTCCTGAGCAACAGAGTCTGAAACTGTTGTTCCTCAATCAAAAAGTGAAACAGTCCTAAACCTCAGATCACAGAGAATGTATATTCAATTAAATGTATAAACCATAAAGTACATTTCAGGTGTATTTATCAAATATAGTTTATTAAACATTCATATCTAAAGTATTTGTGATGCCCATGCACCCTATGCTGTCACCACATGTCTGTTATTGTGCCACCTGCTGGTCACAGAAAAGCACAACAACAATACGCCCAGAACATTTCATTATAAAATAAAATGTATTGAGTCAAATTATTTGGTTTATCGAGTTTTGTCGAATGAAAGGTTCTAATCCTTCCCTTCATGTTTCTCCCCCTGCAGGTCCATCACCAGGGCTTACTACCGCAACTCTGTGGGGGGGCTCCTCCTGTTCGACATCACCAACCGCCGCTCCTTCCAGAACGTCCACGATTGGCTGGAGGAGGCTCGTAGCCACGTCCAGCCCCACAGCATCGTCTTCCTATTGGTCGGCCACAAGTGCGACCTGGAGGCCCAGCGCCAGGTGTGTGTGGTGTAGGAGTGAACTGCCGGTGTTGTGTTGAAACTCGTCTGTGGAGATGGAGAGTGGCTCTTTTGAAGGTTGTGTCGAGTCGATCAGAGTTGTGCAGTTTTAAAAATAACCTTTTGTTTAATTTTAGATCAGTCGTCACTCGATTGTTTGAAGCAAAAATAAATCCATAATCACCAAATTAGACATTACAGGATTACGCTGAGAAGCACACAGGTGTGTGTACACTCGTATCATAAAATATAGATCAACATTTAAATCAGATAAAACAGGAAATGATGATTTTAAGTTTTCTTCTCTGACCTGGATCTGCAATGAAATAGAATTGGTTCTTTCGTGACCCGAACCACATCCTCGACCTAGTTCAGTAATAATCCGTACGGTAGTTATTACGTAATGTAGTTTACAAACAAACAAACCTTACCACTGTGAAAAACAAACAGAACCACGGCAGGTTTATCCTTCGTACACTGATTCGGTTGAAATGTCCTTAGTTTCTCGTTCCTTAGTTATTGGGCTAAATTTTATTAATTCAATATTTCTGCTGTGGTTCTCAGGGAGTGTTTAATATCTACGATTCTCCACCGACCTTCTAGGTGAGCCGTCAGGAGGCAGAGAAGCTGGCCGGGGCTTACG
Organism: Pleuronectes platessa; assembly: GCF_947347685.1. NCBI lineage: Eukaryota > Metazoa > Chordata > Actinopteri > Pleuronectiformes > Pleuronectidae > Pleuronectes > Pleuronectes platessa. The sequence continues at coordinate 1,268,681 of NC_070648.1, read as the reverse complement.
GGATGCGCTACATCGAGACGTCGGCCCGTGACGCCATCAACGTGGAGCACGCCTTCACCGAGCTGACCAGAGACATCTTCGCCCTGGTGCGGACCGGCGACATCACCATCCAGGAGGGCTGGGAGGGCGTGAAGAGCGGCTTCGTCCCCAACGTGGTTCACTCCTCCGAGGAAGTGACCAAGAGCGACCGCCGCTGTCTCTGTTGATCTGGAACGAGCTCGACGATGGGACTGAAGGTGGAAAGGGGAGGACGGACTCGGAGGGGGGGGGGGGGGGGGACTCAAACTGCTGGAAACCCTCTGTTCTTTCTTCAGACTGGAAACAACCAGGGATTGTTTGAGGAATTTCAATGAGAAGAAGGTAGAAGGAGGCAATGAACACTTTGAACATGAGTGGACGGCTGAAGAAGACGATTTATAAATATGTTTTATCCGTTGGAGATGAAGGATCTCAGACCGAGGGCTCCCATGATGCAACTCCTCGGAGTCTTAGAAAGGCCTTAGAAAGAAGACTCCAAAGAGATGATCGTTCTTTCTCCCATCATCTCTTCCACCTCTTCTTCTCCCTCCACTTCTTAACCTTCCCTCCTCCACCAATATGCAATTACATGATCACGTACAAAAAAAGACAACCACTTTCGCGTTGTCCAACATCCTCCGAGCACATACCATTCAAATAAAGTTTAGTCAGCACCTGTAGGTCACATCTCCCTCGGTAGAAAGAGTTTTGTTTTCTCTCCACATTCCACGATCGGAGCTCGACTGAGGAGTCTGAGATCAAAGGACTGATTTCCTGCTAATAGCCTTTAATCCGTTGCCACTTTATTTCTCTGTGGAACTTCTGCGGGCTCCAGTGAGCTCGAGGACTTTGACGACATGGTTACATCCACTGTCATTCTGCTAATTCCAGCACCGACACAAAACACCCGGTTCCTGGAAGGGAAGTGTACAGCTTAACTGACGGAGGTGGAGAACAAGCGTAACATCTCCTAACTCTTAACTCTCTGGTGTAAGTGGACTAACAGGAACGTTGGAGCCTCCACAGCCACTTTAACTGAGGATCGTCATATGGGACGTTTGAAAGGTGCAAATAAGCAAACTGGAGATTATTTATTTCTCCGACAGAGGGAGACCAGACCCACGCAGAGGGGGAACTCGACAAACGGTCTCCGACAAGAGCGTCCAGAGGCGTCAAGCCAACACAGGGACGATACAGGCTGAAATTCTGTTGTGTAAAAAGTGGTTTACATGCCTTTTTGGTGTGTGTGCGCACAAATGTAATTTCACAGTAGACTTTTACTCTCAGTCGAGTGCAAGCGAGTGTCGCAGGTGAATGAAAACTCTGGAGATTCGGTTGATAAAGCTTCCTGTGGCGTCACAGACTGGTTTTTACTTTTCAACCACATTTTGACACAGATGCTAAAATAATCATTTGAGATGTTTGACTGTTTAAACCACAGTTTTCTGCCTGAGGAGGTTTAGTGTGAGTTACCGTCTAAAGGAGCAGTTTGAAATGAGCTTATTCACTTTCTGGTGGGAAGATGAGTTTCCACCAAACACCCATATCGACCGACAGCTCTATTTCTTTTATTGCCTCATATCCTCCTCACCAGGCTTTGCCCCTCTGTGCCCGACGTATGAGAGGCGAGAAGAGGAATTCGTACATAAAGCAGCATATATGATCCTAACACTTTAAGGGGACGTGCACATATAACGAGGACATGAATGCCAGGAAGTGACAGAAGGAGAAGAACCATTTCCTCGTCTTACGTCGAGCTTAGATGAGCCATTTGTTTTATCTTCGGCCCGAGCCGTTTCTGGTCTTTGTGTTAGGCTACGCTAAGAAGCTGCTGCCTGTAGCGTGAAGCTTCATGCACAAGTATGAGAGGGTTTTTCATTTTCAGAAGAAAGGGAATAAGCATATTTACTCAAGTGTTTCTTCAGCGTTTAGCATCCGTTTGGAGTTTTAGCCTCAAATAAAGAAAGTCCCTTTACTGCCAAACTCTGTTAAAATCTCTGTCTGTGTCCGAGGAGCTTATCCACCGGCCATGATGATATAATAAACTATAACTGATAATCTGATGAAGTCGAGACCTGACATGTTGGTGACAAGATGAATAATGAGCCTGAATGTTTTCGAGCGAATCACAAATTGACTTTGCACACAGACACGTTATTTCAGGGTCAAAAGGAAAACCCATTGATTCTGACACAGTGACGGGCGACATGTCATCAAGCCTGGAGTCAAACGCATGTATCTGCTGGGGGACAACACCAGTGTCCTGCCCTCAGTGTGACCCTTCTTCCACAGGAGCCGCGGTTCAGAAACAAAAGGTTGTTTGTTTTCAGTCCTCTGAGCTGTACAGACTAAAGTGTCCATCACAGTCCTGGATCCTGCCGGGTCGCAGCCGACAGTCTCTCTTCCTCTGCTCTAGTTATCTATCTACAAACTGAAATGTACTAAGAAAATAAAATGTGACTGGAAAAAGAAACTCGCTGCCGTCTCTTTATTTTACTCGAGGTGTTTGTTCTTTTTGTCTGAAGTCGGTGTCTGAAGAACTTCATTATATATTTAACACACAATTATGATAAGCAAACAGGGGTGGGGCCAGAGGCAGGGCCTGGGGGGGCACTGGTCCCAACTGAAATCTGATTGGCCAAAAACAATAAGACCCGGACTTTATGGCCTTTAACAAATGGAACCAAAAGAAATATATACAAACAGATAGATAGACAGATAGATAGATAGACAGATAGATTGATAAAACCTGATATATAAATAATACAAAATCAAATAAGGAAGAAAATTATTTTTATCTCACATCCAACATTATAACCAATGTAGTTTTTTATTATTATGTTTTTTGCTTGTATTAAAACCTATTAAACTGATAAACCTCAGTTCACTGATCAGAGCCCACCTCTTGATGGGGTGTTGGCTGCAGTTGCGGCGTGTGGCCGCAGGGGGCAGCAGAGCCGCCGCTGTGCTCTTGAGACGCAGGGACGAGACGCGTGAGGAAGGAAGCAGCGGCCTCTCTCCAAGATGGCGGCGACCATAGACAACAGCAATGCTGCTCTGGCGACGAAGAAAAAGCACCTCGGGATCCCGGAGGCCGCGTTTGTGGTGAGCAGAGCCCGGCTCCTCGCTCCGTGTCGCGGGTCGGGTCGCAGCCGGAGCCGGACTCGGGTCGCGGGGGCCGGGGGCCGTCTGTGGCTGCGGCCGGTTGTGGGCGCGTCATGCTAGCTGCGAGCTAACTGTGTGTGTGTGTGTGTGTGTGTGTGTGTGTGTGTGTGTGTGTGTGTGTGTGTGTGTGTGTGTGTGTGTGTGTGTGTGTGTGTGTGTGTGTGTGTGTGTGTGTGTGTGTGTGTGTGTGTGGGGTCTCCTCCTTTCATCCTGTCATTATGAGAAGAAGATGCTGCTGTCATGTGTTTTGAGCTCTACGGTGCGGTTGAGGGTTCGATTCCCACCCCTCATAGTAAACACTGGATGCTTGTGTCTCTCAGGAGGACGTGGACACTTTTATGAAGCAGGCCGGCAATGACACGGCCGATGCGGTGCTGAGGAGACTGGACGAGCAGTACCAGAAGTATAAGTACATGGAGCTCAACCTGTCCCAGAAGAAACAAAGGTAACTGCTCGTTTGTCCACCAGGGACGACAGTCGCCTCAAAGTCAATCAAGCAAATGAAAACATGTGCTGTTTGATTTATTGTTTTCACATTTCTCTACACGTCAAGGTTGAAAAACCAGATCCCACAAATCACAGAGACGCTAGAAATCCTCCGACACATGCAGAAGAAAAAGGTGTGAACGGTTTTATTGACCCGTCTCTGAAATGTTAGAGAAATTCATCTGTCACCTGTTTTTCCATCTGTGGGAAGCTGAACCTGCCTGAAAAGTTGTTTATTGTTTATTAGTATAAGCATTAGATGTTTATCATTAATAGAATTTCAGTTTGAGCTCTTTATGTTTGAGTTAGTCGTGGTTTAGAGACAGAGACTTGATTATGACTGTAATGACTTCTGTGTTCTGCACTTTTCATTTCCCCAGGAAACCACAGATCCCATGGAGACCCACTTCCTGTTGGCTGACAATGTTTACTGCAAGGCCTCAGTGCCGCCCACCGACAAAGTCTGTCTATGGTTAGGGGTAAGACGAGCTCGGGTTTACTTATCTTATATGATATTTCACTACAAGCCACTTCATGAACGATCAATAAAGTAGCTTTAATTAAATACTTTGAACATTTTAGTTTTTCTACCTAAAGCCCCTAACCACCACGTTTCCCCGTCCAAGGCTAACGTGATGCTGGAGTACGACATCGACGAGGCCCAGGCTCTCCTGGAGAAGAACCTCTCCACGGCCTCACGCAACCTGGAGCAGCTGGTGGAGGATCTGGATTTCCTGCGAGACCAGTTCACCACCATCGAAGTCAGTATCCTTCCACCAAGCCGTCCAACCAGGTCGGGCTAGGGAGAGTTTGTTGTATTTATCCTTTGTTTTATTTGTCTTTTTCTGATGTGATGTTCAAACTGTAACGTAGCCTCAGATAAAAGCTGGAGTATGAAATGAAAATGTGAAACACTAAAGATGGCCGCTGCTGTTTCCCTTTAACTCGCCGCGCTCCTCAGACATGGCACGAGTCTACAACTGGGACGTGAAGAGAAGGAGCAAAGAAAACCTCCTGAAATCAGCTGACAAGTCTTAATGTCCTCCTCCTCCTCCTCTTCAGCTGAATATCTTCTCTTTAGTCCGAACAAAAACGAGAAACAACGACCCCCCCCCCCCCCCCCCGTCTCCCAAGATCACGTTCACCCAGCACATAGAGGACGGGTTCAAAACATCAGCAAAAGTTGTGCGTCTAACTTAACGCAGGTGCCGTGTTAACCCGGATGAAACCAAGCGCACGTCATAATTCTTTGTCTGATTTTTTTAACTCGTCCTCTATCGTGTGAAACTAAAAACTTTCACCGCAGCTGTTTCCTCCTGATTTGTTACTTTTTAAAAGTATTTTTTCAAGTAAAAATCTACCAAAAAAAAAAGGCAACGACGCAAGTTTTTTGTATTCTTTTTAATGATTTCACTGTGTTCCTGTGTTTGTTTGACGGGGCCCCTCGCTTTGTCTTTCTCTCTCTACAGACCTGTCACTCCTGGGTTTGTGTTTGTTTTGGGGGACTTTAACTTGACTTACTGTAAAAACACAGTTGCCATTATTCTGTATAGAATGAGGTTCTGCTTTTCACTTCAGGACTTAGAGTTCACTGATGTCCCTTGACACCCCCCTGCCCCCAACCCACACCTCTTCTGTTCTGTCTGTATTTATTTGTCTCCCTCTGTACCATGAAACGCTGATTGAAGTAAAAAGGAGACCACTTGGGCGAAGAGAGGAGAACCTGACCTGGTGATGTGTGTTGTTTATCGTCTGATCTCTATAAACACATCTGCATGTGATTGAGAGCTGTCATGTCGTCCATGTTCATTTAGAATCTACAGGCTCAACACGGGATAAAGGAAAATAAAGAGTTTGAGTTGATCAAAACATGACGGAGCAATGATGGTGATTAGTTTATATAAAATGAAAATGTAAAGATGGTTTTCAATAGTAATTTTATTCATATATTCCTCAGTAGTTTACTATTAAATCTCAGGATTTGTGAATATGGGACAGAATCTTTGAGAAGAGCTGATGAGCAGTAAAACAAGACTTTTAACTTTTAAAGCAACACAACTGAAATCTCTGGTTTTTAATAACCTCAGTGTGTTTTTAACTGATCTCAGTTCAGCTTCACTCTTCAGCTGCAGCTGGTTGTGACAGTTTGAGACTTCTCCTTGTTCCCACTCACACATCAGACTCACTCTAATCAAGCTGCTGCTTTTAAAGGTTAAAAGTTTCATCATATTTTCAAATATTGAATCATTTCTGAATCATCTCAAGCCTCAGAGCGGCAGGAGACTCGTCCTCTAAGTCTCAGGATTGACGGCGGTGATGACCAGCGCCGCCGTGTTCTTCCCCTCATCACAAACCCCGGGGCTGAAGAAGGGGAAGATCCTCTCGGACCACAGACACCCGGTGAAGCTGTAGATGTGAGACCCGTTGTCCACGTTGAAGAAGGACACCGTCCCCGCCTCGTAGTCCGTGAACACCCCGACAGTCTGGGGCTTCTCCCTGAGGGACAGTTGGACCGAGGGGGAGTCCAGAGCCCGGTACTCGTCCCCGTTCCTCATCCGCACCGTCCAGTAGCCGTTCTCGGGCTTGGACGTGATCATCCCCTTCCTGTTGACGGACTCCTTGACCACGCCCAGGTCCCAGAAGGTCTTTGTCCCCACCTCGACCTGAAGCCGGGGACAAACCAAGAGATTTAATATCCAGAACTCTTTACGTTGCTGTCAGTCATGTTAAAGCATCTCATAGGGGAACCCACCTGGTAGTAGAACCTCCCGGACAGGAAGCCGCTCCTGCTCAGGACGCAGATCACGGGATCGAACCTTTGGGGGTTATCAGGGACCACGTGCAGCAGCTCGCCGCGGCCCGCCCGCTTCCCGTCGGCCGACAGCACGATGTTGGGGTGGGCGGTGTCCGGGTCTAACACCACCTCCACTAGGGGGAGGAAATCCAGTTAAAGGAGCCGCTTTAACAATGTCCACCACAAGGGGGCGACACCATCAAACCATTTTGAATCCAATAATATTAAACACTTTAACTTGTATTTAACTAAAACAGTTAAAATATGCTCAGGGAGGTCGTACCTGCATATTTCTGCATCCTTTTCATCTCTGTGGGAAGAATAAAAAAATATCATTAAAAGCTTTAAAGAGGAATTTAGTTTAATTCCAGTAATTTCGTGTTTGAACCATGAGGACGTTGACTTTGCTGCTGGCGTCACTTCACCTTGTCTCTTCAGGACGTCCAGCTCGTCCTTCAGGGTGTGTCCCACCTTGGACAGAGCTCTCCTCACCGTCCCCACGCAGAGCTCCGGGTGGACGCTGGTCTCCGTCCACTGTCTGGAGGGTGGAGGCGACGTGAGAGAGGGAAGCCTCTGAGACACAAAGAAAGGTCTTCATCGTTAGTGGATCTAATTGTAGTGAGATCCAAAACTCAAAACTGATCTTTCATCAGAACCTGCAGGACGTGCAGATGGTCCTCAGAGTTCCCCAGCTCCTCCAGCTCGGTGTTTCTCCTCCGCAGCTCAGTGACCTCCTGCTGCAGCTCGGTGACCAGCTCCTCCGCCCTCCTCTCCGCCGCCCCCTGCTTCTCCTCGACATCCGTGGAGACCTCAGCTTGTCTCTCCTGGGCGTAGCGGATCAGAGACGAGAAGAGACGGTCGCTGTCCTTCTTCTCCCTCTCGGCACTCGCCTGGAGGAGGACACAGAAACGTGTCAGGAAGACGCCTCCTGTTGTCAATCTTCTCCCACGTTACTCCACCACAGAAAGGACTTTAAATGTTTATGTCTGGAGAACTAAAGGCAGGAGAACTGTATAAATATTGGTGTCTTAAATAACAGATTCCATGACTCACTGCACTGAGCTTCAGGCAGCTCTTGATCTCCTCTACTTTCTTCAGACGCTCCCGGATCATCTGCTGAAAATCTGCCTCGGTCTTCTTCATCTGGACCTAACGACCCGGCAAACAGGAAGAAAACAAGAATTCATATTCATATGATTTAGTTGTGGAAATATGTAGATGTGTAAACAGAGTAAGCTCCGGGTACCTTCCTCTCCCGGCTCTCGTCCTCTATGGAGACGGCCTGGTGACCCTTGTGCTCCGTCTCGGTGCAGAACAGACACACACACTTCTGCTCGTCCCTGCAGAACATCTCCAGCAGCCTCTCGTGCTTCTTGCACATCCGGTCCTGCAGGTTCTTCACCGGCTCGATCAGCTTGTGCATCTTCAGGGTGGAGACCCTCTGGTGAGGCTCCAGGTGGGCGGCGCAGTAGGACGTGAGACACACCAGACAGGACTTCAGGGCTCTCACCTGCAGGGACGCGGTGGCACAGACGTCGCACACCACCTCACCGGGCTGGGCTGCACACAGCGGCGAGGCCGAGGAGCAGACCACCATGTTCCTGAGCGAGTCCGCCAGCTCCTTGAAGGCAGAGTTGATGCTGGTCTCAGGCCGGGGGCTGAAGGACCGGTCGCAGGTGGGACACTGGCAGACGTCCATGCCGTCCCACGCACTCTGGATGCAGGCCTGGCAGAAGTTGTGTCCACAGGGAGTGGTGACCGGGTCGGTGAACACCTGGTGACAGATCGGGCACTGGAACTGTTTCTCTGGCAACATGGTGCCTGAGGTGGCGGCCATTATGGACTGAGCTGGGAGGAGGAACAGGAAAAGGGAAGTTAGGTGATCGGTGGAAGAGGAACTTTGACAGAGGAAGTAAATGTAAAGATTTAAAACCTTTAAGTGCGGTTGAGAGTAGAAAGAGTAAAAGATGTGTGAAACTCAGCTCTTCTGCGCCCGGCAGCTGTTTGGTGTGTGAGTCATAGTTTTCTCAACTAATTCAGGTTAAATACCGACAACAAACACGCCTACAATCCACACACACTTCTCACACAGACACACTCGACCTGTCAGGACGAGTTGTTTGTGTTTAAAGTGTGTGGAGAGAACTCTAAATTTACACTAATCAAACTTGTTTACACGCTTGAAAACTTTCTTTATCTAAATAACACACAAGGAATACTTCATAGCAGAACTACAGGAAATAACAGTTTTAGCAGTGATAACAAATTCATACAAAACTTTGTCGCGATTCTTTGTGGATTTACAGAAAGTTATGTGACCCAATATTTCTTTTTATAAAATTATATATATTTATTTGTCATATTAACACGGAGAAGACAGTCTGGGTTCACAAGGAGCTTATTCTTTTAATATATGGAGCCGATCCAAGCAGGCGAACAGAAAGCGAAGTTTTAAGGCCTCAGTGAAGCATCAACTTTACCCCAGTTGTATTAAAAAGTCGAGTCATATAAAAACGTCTATTATAAGTTATATTTACAAAGTAGAAGAACAAAACATTCACAGGGACGGAGATAATTTAACTTTACACAAAGAGCAACACAATTTAATTACATCTCAGCAAATTTGATCAGTGAACATGAAGAAACATTTGAGACAGAAAAACACACTGAGCCTCAGTCACTGTACATTTTGTGGATTAAATAAATCTTTAAAACAATCATCATCTCACCGGCAGCTGGTGGAGGATCTGGTTCTTACCTACAGGAGCTTCCTGGTGAATCTGGAGTCGAGTCCTCGGTGGAGCAGGCGATTCTCTCGTGGTTTGAACGAGTGAACAGCCGTCAAACTGGAAAATGAAACGTCATCACAGTTATTCCTCCACCCGGCCATAAGCCTGTTCCACAGTTTAACAACCTGTTCCTCCAACAGCAGCGCTCACACCCTCAGCTCACTGGTCACAGTGTCACTGGTGCCACACTCCCATTATGTTTGACTTTGCGAGTGTGAGTATACAGTGCGTGATCATAATAGCAGCTCTCACACGGGGAATGAGTGTTTGCCTCGTGGGTGTGGTGTTTGAGTCCAATGGTTAACATTCCCCACACGTTGTTACAGACCTGCAGCACAGACCTGAGCAACAGACCGACACGTAGGAGGCTGCAGGTTTGCATTTTCATGACCATGAGGTCACGGCTGCGGCCATTCGGTGAACGTGTGATACAAGAGGAGTCAGATTATGTTAGAAACTGTTTCCTCTTCTACCTGGAAAGTCAGTTTCACCTTGTGCTGGTTACACAACGTGGAGCTGAGCCAGTAACTGTGAATGGGAGGCTCACTTTGGGAATGGGAAGATTTTACAAGCCCATTAAATACAAACAGGATGTGGAAAATAAAAACACACAAAGTCCAATTCTACTTTAATTGCATATTTGAGGTAGAAACTGGTTAAAATTGATGGAATTTCACAATAAGTTGGAATCAAAAATGACCGGAAAATGATTTGCAGTCAATAAGATCACAGCGATTCGGCTTTGATCACCTGAAGTCTCTATTCCCACACATCGTGTTCACAGACCACATGTTGGTTTCCTGCAGTTCAACAGCAGGATTGTTTGGAACGTTTCCTCACGTGTTTATTTCCATAACCTCGACCTCAGAGCGTTTGTTTAAAACCACAGACGGGACAAACACAACACCTGGTGGTAACTGTAATATCATTTGTTGCATTAACACAACGGGATTGTGATTTATTGTGAAGTTCTGTTCCCTGATCCCGACGTGCAGCCGTGCGTCGCCTCATGTTAGCATAGTGTTTGCATCAGAGGCCGAGAGGCTTTACATCTGATTTTCATCGTTCAGCGCAGCGCGACGGCTCAGAGGACGATTCTCCAACCAGCCGTGACCCTGAAGCTGCTGCTTCATCCACCAGGAGACCTCCAGGGTCCGGTTCTGTTAAAGTTCTTTCAACTGAACAAGACCACTTCAAAAATTCTGAGATTTCAAGATAAAAGTCCAGATTTTAGGGAAGATCAGAAGGTCAGTCTCCTGAGGAAAGTGAAGCAGACTGAGAAGTTTGACTTTAGTTTAAGTTTCATAAATAACAAAACACGTCTGTCAGCATCAGCTCCACATGATCGGAAGTATCAGAACTTTGAAAAGACAGAAACCGAGTCTATTCTGTAGGAAGAACCTCACAGACCTGGAGGGAACTGTCTCACGACTTTATTTTTGTAATATATGACTTTCTTCTCCATAAAGACACTCACAATAATCTTAATATAGCATCATTCTCCTAATCCTGAATTTTTCTAACTGTTTCTGTTTCATTGGTGAGATATAAACGTCCTGAGGGACACGTGTGGGTCGTCCACCCATCAGAAGATCAGTGGTTTGCTCCCACATGTTTCAGGGTCCCTTGTAGGAAACTGAAATCAGACACAGCTCAGCTGCTGTGACTGGACGAAGAAGATCACATGACAGGTTTTGCATAAGGAGGGATTCGATTTGCAATCAAAATCAGAAGCAAGAAGAAGAAAAAGACTCAAATAGAGAAGAGCAAGTGAGACAAGGAATCGAACTGGTGACAGTTTAACACTGAGTCGGAGTCGAAGGGGAAGAATCGAACATGTCACCATCCGACAGTCCAGTAAACTCAGGTAAGAAACATATGGAGGAGAAACACTACAAATATATCAGCTGCTTTTTATTGATTAGCCGAGAAACTGCATTGAAGTACTTGTACACAAGTCGTCCTGAGTAAGTTTAGATATTTGTTGTGTGTTTTGGTTCCACAGGTGTAAGCAGGTCCGTGCTGTGTGTTCTCCTTCTATCAGGTCAGTGCACACGTGTTGAGATCTGATGTGAAGTGGATTCATGTCGGCTCCTCCCGTGGGAACATGGACATTTAACACGTTATATGGAATCCTAGGTTTCTGTCTTTACTCCAGAGTCTTTCAGTCTGAGAGCAGCACTCCTTTGATTTCTCATTCAGACTCTGAAACGCTCTCACTCTGAAAGTCCCTTCATGTTCTTCTTAGATCTTTCTGTGATTCTTCTGTGCACCAGAGAGGATCCCTCAGCCTCTGCTCTGATAATGTGTCTCTGCTGGCAGGACTGTGTTCAGGCCTCCGTCACTACGTCTACGTCGGTGAACCAAAGACACGGTGGCAGGCGAGGACCTTCTGCAGAGAGACGTACACGGACCTGGCCACTGTGGAGAACATGGAGGACGTGCAGCGTCTGATCTCAGCTGCTCCTGGTCTTCAGGGAGACGTGTGGATCGGCTTGTACGACAGATCCGAGAGGTGGTTCTGGTCCGCGGGAGATCCTAGTCTCCATACACAGAACCAAACCCACTTTAAGATGTGGGGACTAGGTCAACCAGACACCAGCAGATCAATTGGGCATGTGTGTGTCTCCATGTGGGGTGGTTGGTGGAGAGATCGTCGGTGCAGCAACCAACTCCCCTTTGTCTGCTACGACAACACAAACATACACGGTGAGCACTTCTCATTTACTTGTTTCGGATATTTAGATTTAGTTTTTTAAGGAAAATAACTGTAAAAGGTTATTTGCTGATGAAAATATTGTTTTTAAGTCCAAAACAAACTTCTAGTATCTGACCTTTAAAACTTCTTTCAGGCTTTCCGGACATTTCCCCTGAGAGATATTTCTATATTAGTGATTTGAAGAGCTGGTCCGATGCTCAGGCGCACTGCCGGCTGCACCACACGGACCTGGCCAGTGTCCGGACTCAAACTGAGAACACCATGATCAAGCAGCTGGTTCCCATTGTCCAGCGGGCTTTCATCGGCCTCCACAGACACACCTTCTCCTCCTGGTCAGATGGGACTGAGTCCTCATTTGGAAACTGGATAAATGGACGCCCGTCCTCAGGAACTGGGAACTGTGTGGTCAGCAGGATCGGAGCCGTTAACCCTGGAGAGTGGATGGAAAGACCCTGTAATGAGAAACATCCCTTCATGTGCTACAGCAGTGAGTTACTTTAACGTCGATATATTCCTAAACACAGATTTGCTCGAAACTCCAGAGAAACCGAAGCCCAATCATCTCCACCCCCCTGGTGGCTGACTGCAGTATAGGTCATAAGCCCCGCCTCCTTCAGTCATTTGAGGCAGTTTACGTTCACATTTGAATTAATCTATTTTTTCTCTTTCATTAGCATCTTTGAGGCACTTGGTTGTTATTAAGGTGAAAGTTCTGAAATCCACGATCAGCCTGAACGACCCCAAAGTGACGGACGCCATCTTGAATCAGGTAATTTCCTCACACGTGTGGGTTTATGGATTTTATATAAACTATTCAATCTGAGCTACTTAATCTCCATCAATTAACTTGATACATTTGCATAACAAACATCTGACTACACATAAAGAGTGTTAACCTGACGGAGCCAGAATTAGTTTACATGTGTTTTCTAGATTAATTTCCCCACTTTTATTGTAACAAATGTTTTTTGTTTTTCAGATAAATGCAGAGATGAAAAAGAGAGGGATGAAGGAAGGTTTCAAAACTGCATGGATCAAAAAGGCTGATGACAATATCTTCCACGAAGAAGATGAGAACTGAGACTTAAACAAACTGGGCATTTACACAATATTCACTTAAACATGAAAAGAGAATGACCCTGCTCATGAAACAAATATCAGAATTAATTTAAATGGAACGTGGACGAATTGAATCCTTTTTTCCATGATCTCAAAACAGATGTAAAACAGATGCAAAGCTGTGTCGTCTTCTCTGATGCAAAGTGTTGAGCTGACACGTGTCTGTTGTCTGTTTCCAGCACGAACGCACAAACCAGAGATCACACTAACAAATGTTTCGACTACAACTACAACAGAAAAAAACTTAATTTTACTTCAGCTTCTTTTATAAATCAGGCATATTTAGTTTACTGAGTTTATTTTTAATGATTTTTCATGAACACTTCCTCAACTGAAGTTCTTCATGAAATGAGTGAATTATTTATAATTTCCTGTAATGTTCTGACTGCTCCACTAGGTGGCGATAGGCCACAGGCTACTTCTTAATCCAGAGAATAAAGAAGCAGCTGTTTTTTTCTCGTGACTCAATCCAGGAGCAGGTTGAACTAATAATTCAAAATATCATCATCAGAACTAAACACTCACATATCATCAGCACAACGTTACACAACTATTAAAGTAATTTGAATGATAGAAAACACAAAGATTATTATTTACTCTGGCCTCTTGCTCAATTTCTGTTTTTATCATATTAGGGGTTTTTGTGGCTTAAACTTTCTCTTCTTGTTTATTCCTCCTGTTTGTATCTCCTGTAAGAAATAAAGTTGTGTGTGTGTAATATTTGTGATTTGTGTTGTTGGAATGATCTGAATAATGACTTGTTGAATGGTAGAATCCAGGAGAACCTCAAGTTGGAGCAGCGACTCTGAAAGTCTACGATTTCTGCATTTGTGTAACTGGTTTCTGACGTCATCACTTCTGAACCAGTTAACACAAAGTTTTCCATCAGATCTAAATCGTAACTTCTACGTGAACTCGTCTTATTCATTTCTCACAAGCAACAAACAATACACACAGATTTTCTAATGATCCACCTGAGTCTGGACCTACCCCACGTGACCAGTAGATGACGCCTGCAACACAAAGTCTTTCCAGGAAAACAACAGTTACTTATATGTGTTTATTCAGTACTGACACAGCATAGTAATTATCAGCATGATTAGTATGATTATGATTGGGAGTGGCTGCAAAAGGGGGGGGGGGGGGGGGCTGGAGTACAATGGTTCAGCTGTTGTGTACTCCACCCAGTTCTAAAAGTAGATCCGTGTTTATTATCCCATTAAGACCAGTCCATTCCATCATCCTCACACTGCCAAGACGAAAACCTGATCCAGGAACATTTCATAATCACGTTAAAAGCTGTCAAACGTAATATGGGAACAGATTTACTCCGGAGTTCCAGCGGGATCTGATCAGATGTAATCTTCTGTGCTAGCAGCGTATCAGCACAGTTCATTTCAATGTGTATTTACTAAGTTGTGCTGTTGTTTGATTAGAGTTTAATTACAGGGAGCAGTTTGACGCCAGCTTCCACATGGAGGCGAGCAGAGCGTTCTATTTACTCTTTTAACTGCTTCGGAGGAAGAGGTCGATGGAGTCACGAGTGGAAGCTGAGTCACGCACGTCTCGACCAACACACTCATCTGTGGTCAACGGCCTTTTGGAAATCCGAGGTTCGATCCCCCGAGTGCAATGCGCAGAAATCCCATGCAAGCTGATCTCCCGTCAGTTTGGGAAGAAGAGAACGAGACGAAGCTAAAAGATCAGAAAGTGTCGCCATTCAACACAAATGCATCAATATTCAAACTCAATTCAAAATGTGATCATTGACCTGTTGAGTATTTGAACATTTGACTTCCGAAGAGAACATCGTGGTTAAGTTTCCACCGTGCTTTCATTGAGCTCCATGGATCAAGTATCAATTCATTATGTGGCTGCTGCAATTAAAATGTCTTGTGAACTCTGGCAAAGGTAAATAGGCAGGAACCAGAAAAACCAGTTGGGCTCTCCTCCCAGCGTCTGCCTGGGAGGAGAGTTGTTTTCGTCACTGGACTCAGTCGCTCTTAGAACAGGTTGATTCAACACAGCTGTTGAGGAGCAGCTCTCCACCGACCCACTCGGGTAAGACACGATTCCTTCTCCATGACTTATCTGCTAAACAGCCAAACAAGGAAAATGTCTGTAATAAATCAAAGTCACGTGTTGTGATTCTTATTTGACGATTTGTTTCCTGTCAGCAGAAAATACCCAGAAACTCCTGCAGCTAACGAATGAATGAAGATGTTTTATCAAAAGAACTTTCACTTAAACACTGCACCAATTAAACCACTGGAGAACTCAAAGTTGAGGTTGACTTTGGATTAAAAGGTTTTTGTGATACAGAGTAAAAATGTCATCTTCACATAGTGATATATTGTTTTTTGATAATTCTAATTCGCTAAATTCTTTTCCTCCTTTGCTGTTGTGCAGAATTCACTTTGTTTGTGGATGATTCGATACTTTTAAAACACGAAATCATGAACTTTTGTATGTTCTTGCATTGATTTGATAGCGAATCTGTAGAATAATGTGAAGAAAACTTGTATAATATTCACGTGACCTCCTTATCACATTAACAATTTGCCGCCCCTTGATATTTAACGTCATGTTTTCCCAGACATGGCCTCTGCACTGTCCGCGGATCAGTTTCGCTGCTGCATCTGCCTGGGCTCCTTCAGGAACCCCACCTCCATCCCGTGTGGACACAACTTCTGCCTGGAGTGCATCAAGCGCTTCTGGGACACGGGACACAAGTCGGTGTGTCCCATTTGCAAAGAGGTCTTCAAGAACCGCCCGGAACTCAGGATCAACGTCGGCTTAAGAGACATCACCAGTAATTTCGTGAGGTGTGTTTCGAACACAATGTTAACGACGTCGTGCAAAATCAAACCAGCAGTTTCGGCCACTCTTCTTTTGTCGTTGATTGAAAATATCTCTGTTCCATCAAAAGGTCTCGGAAGAACAAATTGAAACCCAAGCCGGTGCAGAAACAATTCCCAGAGACCCACGTCCTCTGTGACAGCTGCCAGGGAGACAAGCCCCCGGCGGTGAAGTCCTGCCTCGACTGCCGGAAGTCCTTCTGTGAAAGTCACCTGGCTCCTCACCGCGGGGATCCCGGGCTGACGCGGCACCGACTCACGGAACCGGGCGCCTTCGCTCATCTCTGTGGAAGTCACCACAAGCTCCTGGAGATGTTCTGCAAGGACGACCAGACGCCTGTGTGTGTGAAGTGCGTCTCAAGGGACCACAGACGTCACACCACCGTCCCCATCGAGAAGGAGAGCAGGAGGATCAAGGTGAGAGGAGAAGACACTGAGTCCCACACAGTGTAATGTCCAGGGTCACTGGAAGGTCATGAACCCACCGTACAAGATACTTCTGTTGCTTGGAAAATGTCCAGTTTCTGAACTAACCTGCTTCACGCGTTCGTGCACGACCTTCACAGACTCAGATCAGGAAAATGGAGGACGAGTTCCAGCAGATGATCCAGACCAGAGTCAAGAAGGTTGAGGAGATCAGGAACTCGGTGGAGCTGTGCAAAGTAAGTTTCATCTGGACCCCTCTGGTCCTCGTCCAGTGTCTTCTGAATAGTTTGCAACAGCGTCAATAGGAACTTTCTATACAACCACCAAGAACCGGTAAACACAGTGCCCCCCACAGGTTGAAGGCAGTAACATGAAATAATATAAAGTGAAAATGACAATGAAATCAAATAAAACAAACTCAAATCCAGGATTTAGACTGAGGTGTGTGTGACCATGTGACTGCAGACACAGACAGACCGGGAGATTCAGACGAGCGTCCAGGTCTTCACCCTGGTGATCAGCGCCATCGAGAGGAACCAGGCTCTGCTCATCGAGGAGATCGAGAAGAAGCAGGAGGAGGCCGAGGAGCGAGCGGAGGAGCTTCTCAAGGAGCTGGAGCAGGAGGTGGAGGAGCTGCAGAGGAGACGCGGCGAGCTGCTGCTCCTGGAGAACACCGAGGATCCTCTTCACCTCCTGCACGTCAGTCCTCCTCACACACTTTATGAGATCTGTAGAGTAAAACACCAGTGAAGGAAGTGATGGTTTTTAAAACACGTATAAACGATCCTGCACCCAATCACCAGGGGGCAGTCAAGATCTTAGAGTCTTAGCAGAAATACCACATGAACTCAAACTGCTCTGTTGTTCCAGGAAAGATTTGTTCAATCCCTGAAAAAGCAGAACTACATTCTCAGGTGTTTGATGAATGTGTGTCCCTGTCGTCCTGTGTCAGTATTTCCCCCCCCTGAGCGCTCCACTGCCCTCCAGAGACTGGTCCCAGGTCAGAGTCCACTCCGACCTCTACATCGGGACGGTGAGGAGGGCCTTCTCCAAACTGGTGGACACCTGCCACGACCTTGAAAAGAAGCTGTCTTCAGAAGGTCAGTGACCTCTGAGCTCCAGACGTGAATCAATTCATTCTCTACCTTCAGTTGTTGTCATGACCAGTTCTTCTTCTGTCTTTCACAGAAATGTCCAAGATAAGTCAACATGCAGGTACGGGTTTGGATTTCATTGTGTACATAATGGGGATGGTTGTGTTTCCTGAATGGAGAATAAAATCATCC
Source organism: Pleuronectes platessa (assembly GCF_947347685.1). NCBI lineage: Eukaryota > Metazoa > Chordata > Actinopteri > Pleuronectiformes > Pleuronectidae > Pleuronectes > Pleuronectes platessa. Next base: position 1,251,021 of record NC_070648.1, on the reverse strand, counting down.
TAAAACAACAACAACAAAACGTTTTAAAAGTAATAATAAAAAAAATAGTTTTTTTACTCTTTGGTTTCACTTTTGTGTACACACATTTCATATGATGTAAGTGGTTTGAGTGATAGAACCATTATTTTAATTATTGTTTATAACATTCCTATAATTAATTGAACAATTACACAATGATGACATCCCACGTGTCTCCCTCGTGTGTGTGTCTCTGTCTCCAGTGGACGTCACTCTGGATCCGGTGACGGCCTCCAGTTGGCTCATTCTGTCCGCCGACGGGAAAAAGGTAAAAAGACAGATTTTTGTGTTGTGCGGTGCGACAGTTAAATCCAACACAACTCTCTCAGCTACACTCACATATTGTTTGTTTCTGTGATGACATGTGAATGTGATGGATGTGTGTTGTTGGTCCTCAGGTGAGTCTCAGCAGCCAGAGAAGGCCCTCGCTCCCTGACGCCCCCCGCAGGTTCGACTCCTGCGTCTCCGTCCTGGGGGAACAAAGCTTCACCTGTGGGAGACGCTACTGGGAAGTTCAGGTCGGAGCTCGGGGCCGTGACAAGCACCGATTAAATGTTATTAACTGAACAAATACCAACATCTGTTCCTAATCACTCTTTACGCCCCCTTGTGGCTGTACGATGCTCAGTTTTCTTTATTGGATCTTTGATAGTAGCTGTCTTTCCTAACGTGTGTTGTGTTCGTGGTTTTTCAGGTTGGGGATAAAACGGACTGGGACCTGGGCGTGGCCAGAGAGTCCATCAACACCAAGGGGGCCATCACGGTGCGTCCCGACAGCGGCTACTGGGCGATCTGCCGGCGCAAGGGAGGCAGCCTGAGCGCCTGCACCGGCCCCTGCATCACCCTCAAGCTCCAGGAGACCCCGCAGAAAGTGGGCATCTTCCTGGACTACGAGGAAGGCTCGGTGTCCTTCTACGACCCGGATGCAAAGACCCACATCTTCACGTACAGCTGGTGCTCGTTCAGCGAGCCGCTGTACCCCTACTTCAACCCCTGTCTCCTGGACAATGGGAAGAACACCGCCCCCCTGGTGATCTGTGCTGTGGATTGATTCCCTGAAGACCAGAGGAGTGAAGATCTCCGTGGATTCAAGGATTCGATCCTGAGGCTCTTTGCTTCATGACACCGAACACAGGCTCTGCAGGTGACAGGTGTCACGAGTCGGCCTCAGCTGTCAATCACGACACATCATCAATTAACTAATTTTTAAAACAAACACGAACAGGTGTGATGAGAACTTCCTCCAATCACAGACACCGACGTTAGGGGAAAAGGATTTTGATGTTTCTCCATGTCTGCTAACATGGAGGTGGCTGGGTTTATGACCTACAAGGTGTATCTATCGCCCCCTGGTGGCTGCCTGGGACCCAAATATGAAGTTACCATAAGCCATGTTTATAGTTTTTATTATACCTTTCTGTTATTCGTTCATTTGATGTAAGTTTTCACAACTTTCTTTTTATCATATTCTATATTTTTCCTTTTCATCCCAACACAGCAGATAATACTACTAATGATAGAAATAAACAAATATACAGATTTATAGATTCTTTCTTTCTTTCAAACAAACAAATAACTTCTACTATCAGACCACTTCCTTTCCCCTGCATGTTTCCACTGTGGGAACTGAACCATCGATGTGTAACAGAGGAAAGAACTCGATTCAGATCCATGCTTGTTTTTTTGATTGCAGTGACAGCCTCTTGCCACTAGATGGTGCTGCAGCCCAGTCAGAAACTCTATTTTTGTTTAACCCCAATGACTTACAGGCTGTTTCCTTTGGTTGTGGACTGTGGAATAAAGAATATATCCAGTCATCTCATGAGTTAAACGTCTTCTGTCCACACTCCTGCGAAACGCAAAGACATATTTTAGTTTGTCTTCACGTTTTGTTTTGAAAGGTTGTGTGTTTGCCGACCAGACGTTTCCATGCAACACGATTTTGTCTGATTTCTGCATCAGTAATAATAATAACAGCAGTTTTCTCAAGAAAATGACAAAGTGCTTCACAAAAGGATTAATCAGAACTTTGACTTCAGCTTGAGAGATAAGTGTTTCCTGGGTTGTTCTGTACTCGGCTACTTCCCCTCATCTTAAATAAGTAATTCATTCTAGGACTCATTCATTATGGCCTAATAAGTCTTATTTTTAACTTGTCAGCCCTTTGATTGTCGAACAACACGTCCAGTGTCCAACGATTGTCACGAACTAAAAGGCAAAAAATATTTTTTCCTAATATAATTATTCCTAATATTTAATATATCTGATTTCCTGTTGAGCACTCTGTGTATTTCTCTGTAGCCTGTCTGATGTAAAACATGATGTAGATAATGATATAAACTATAACTATAAGGATCTCAGATTTCAGTGGCGTAATATAAGTAATAGTAAGATCCTCTGATTCCTTTTGACTTGTGTTGTAGTGAAGAAATTGTAAAACCTGTAAATTAAAGACTGTTTCCCATTTAAATTCATTTAAAAAATATCACAAATGTTGGAAAGCATTTAATAAAACAGTCTTTTCTGTGCACCCCCACCTCTGACTCCTTCTGTCTCTCCAACATTAACATCAACACGTTGATGCCAACTCCAAATATCTTACTGCCTGTACCTGATTACATAACCTCACCCTCTCTGACAGGTGCCTCATGGGAATTTCCTCACCACTGCTTGATTTGACTTTAATTAAATTGGTGGCAGACTTGTTTCGTAAGAGACGTTACACAACAGCCTGATATTCTGTGATTGTGTCACAGATAATTAGTGAACAGTGCACAACTCAAATGATTGGATAACGTAAAACTACCAGTTCTACCAGTGGCTGTCAATAGTTTGTGGTAAAACCTCAAATACCTTCCTGTTGGCATCGAGGACACAGAAACAGTCGACTGGCTACGTGATAATGAAGAATTCTTTAGTGACAGTTTGTGGTGTTGTTCTACAGTGAGTCAAACGTTGTGTTAACGTGTGTCGCTGTGTTAAACCTTTAGTTTGTGTGTTGCTCAGTAACATAGTGGCAACACAACCTGAGGTTCCTGTGCGGTCATCATCGAGGGTCGGACACAAACAACAAAAAGAACAAGAAGAGGAGGATTTAATTCTTACTTCTGCATTTCGAGAACAAAGAGGAAACGTTGAGAACAAAGTCAAAACTCAGTTCAGAGGAAGTGTTTGTTTTGTTTGTGAGAGTAAAGTTGAAATGTCCAGAGATTGACATATGAGCTGCGAGTGCTTCACGTTCCAGGCTTCTGTGGTTTCTCTTTCTGCTCAGACAGTTTCTGGCTCAACCACATTTATGTAACAGGCGACAAGAGAAATGATTTCCTCGTTCCTTGCATCAATACACAGGAACACTGTACACTGGCATGCTTATATTTCAATATATATAAGTAAAGAAATACTATACATGGAAGCTTCACCTGCACCATCTACTGGCGTATTGATTCTGAAAAGGGACAGACTGCATTGTGGGTCGCCGCTGGGAGAATGAACCGTGCAAACAGTGAGAACCAGGAATCTTCCCCACAGAGTTTGAGGTGTGACAGCTTTGTGTTGGAATGACTGATTGATCCTGACACTGGAACTGAAGAGGCCTCTGCAGAAGTCGTCCGACCGCCCGAGCACGAATAGAAGCCTGAATGAAACTGATTTGTTTTCTTTATAAGACATCTGCACGGAGCCCGGCTTTTATAGTTCAGTGTGTTCAAGCAACATCCTCAGATCATTAACCCAGTTCAGACCTTTTTGATGATCAGATGGCAAAAGGATAGAACTTGACCACCATCGATTTGAGATCAGCATCACTGATTGGCTACCACATCCTTCCAGGCTTCTATTTGTTATTGTGTTTACTCTCTTTATTCAGTTTGACAGCAGCACTTATTGATTTGACAGATCAACACACATGTGGAGTGTGTAGCCGGTGACAGTGTGTAATGATAGGTTAGTAAAAGACGAGACTCTTATGGAAAACATGAACAACAGCAGAGATCATTAATGTGATCGACCTGCATGATGAATCAGTAATGATGAGATGACGACATGTTTAGTTTACACACAGGACTTGTTCATGTTACATTCAGATTATTAATATCTCACTAATCCTAATAACAATTTCTTGTTATTCTTTTTCTTAAATTTATTTAATTATTTTTGCTGAATTGATCATTTATTGTGAATTTGCAGAAGAAGCTTGTTATATATATATACATAAAGACATTGCTCCATTTAAGGGCCAGTAAATATACATAGCATTAATTTGTCATTGGACATTTTTATTCTTCACATTTGCTAAATGATATTCATAAAAATGTGAGCCGAGCGCAGAGAGAAAGATTCTTGGGACTTTTTGGACACATTAATAAGTAGACTGTATAATTATAGGCTATTAAAACAATGAGACTCTTACTGGAAACATGAACAACAGCAGAGATCATTAACATAATCGACCTGCATGATGAATCAATAATGATGAGATGACGACATGTTGAGTTTAGACACAGGACTTGTTCATGTTACATTCAGTTTACTAATATCTAACTAATCCTAATAACAATTTCTTGAAAAAACAAGATAGTATTTTGTAATAATCGTGTGAAGTTCTTTTTCTTTAATTTATTTAATTATTTTTGCTGAATTTATCATTTATTGTGAATTTGAAGAAGAAGCTTGTTATATATATATATATACATAAAGACATTGCTCCATTTAAGGGCCAGTAAATATACATAGCATTTATTTGTTATTTTTATTCTTTACATTTGCTAAATGATATTCATAGAAATGTGAGCCGAGCGCAGAGAGAAAGATTCCTGGGACTTTTTGGACACATTAATAAGTAGACTGTATAATTATAGGTAATTAAAACAATGATACTCTTATGGAAAACATGAACAACAGCAGGGATCTTAATTATGAGAAAACTCCCTGCATGATGAATCAGCAACGATGTGATGATGACACTAAGATCCCTGTTTCCTGTTTCCTGTTTCTAACGATGACCGAACATCTGAGAGAAAGTGAATCAGATCAATTAACAAGCATTTAACACATATTATTTTGCTAGAAATTATATCTTAAAAAGTAATTTGGGTCAAACTTTCCCAAAGACTCGGTAATGATTCAAGGCCTCAGATGAGATGTCTCTTATGTATTTGGTTCAGTTCAGTCAAACAGGAATATGAATCTGTATTTTCTTAAATGTTCAGAAACACAGAAACTAAGGTGGAGTGAGGGGCCACTTTTTTTTACAAGCTTTGTATGAGCGGACTGTGAAAACCACTGTTTATACATTCATATTTATTTTGTGCTTAATTTCTCCTAATTGATTAGAGCGCTACTGATTCATCAGCCTTCACAGAAATATCAATTTAGTTGGTTGTTGTATTTGTGTTTTATTTATAGTTATTTATTATAAAGTTTATGGTTAATGACGTTTTAGGAATCATCACAAAATAATAAAAGAATAAATAAACACCAATCACAGGCTAATAGGTTCTCAGGCTGCTCTTGTCTTTATTCTTTAATTTACAACATAAATACAAATGTGAAAACATCAAGTGAAGGTTTTTGACATTGAGTTTAAGAAACTATATCTTGGCCTGAATAATAATCCTAAAAGAAGGAAGGATATTAATGGTAGTTAGTTATTAGTGGTGGTAGTTTCCCACTGTGAAAAAAGTTTTAGCATCTACACAGAATGTTCTTTGTTATGAGTCCTAATTTCATTCCAGGACGAGGTTTAATACAACTTGTTCCGTGAGTCGCTACCTGGTCTGAGTCACTTCTCCAATTATCGTCTAATTACAGGTCTGCTGTCAGTTCCATTGTGTGTTTGTATGACTCATATTCCTCCGTGTTGTTCTGTGGTTAATCAACTCTGTTTTCATCTCTTTCACGACTCCCCTTGAAGCCTGAATGTTCGTTACCTGAGATGTTTTGCTTTCTCCGTCTGAAAGGTGGAATTCGGCAGATCACGTTCCTGCAGATCACGGACTTTAAGCCCCTGAACAATAAGAGAACACAGAAGTTCTCTTCACTTCGAGTATTCAGAGAACAACGTCTCATCGAGTCCTTCTGGTTTGGTGTCGGTTCAGTTTCGTTTCTCTGATAATGTGAGAACACGACCTGGAACCTGTCCAAAGTGTTTCTTCACAGCCCAGCTCCTCTGCAGCAGTGATTATCTTGTCAGTAAAGTGATGGGTTCACATCCCTCTGAAGACGAGTCCTCGTATCAAGCTGTTGTTGTATCGGTGACATAATGAAGCCCAAGATGTTCAGCTGCACATTTGAGCTGCAGAGAATTTAAATAAAGTTTTCTCACTTTATCTTAAAAGCCTGGACGAGCAAGTTCAATGGAACATTTAACTGAGTTTAGTTGTCATCAGTATTTACTCTTATCTGATCTGTAATACATATGCTTAATAGAAGATTATATGAATAAAGTAGAAGGGCACTCAGAGAACACGTACCTGATGTATTTATATCACATCCTTCCAGATCACTACTCGGGGACGAGTCGGACTTTCTGAAACTTTATCACGGGGGAAGTTGAACGTGGATAAACCGAGAACGGTGACATCATCACAGTGAAGTGCACAACAACATGGATCATAATCATAAGTTTAAAGAACACGTGGAGCAGTGAAATCACTCTTTGCCCAATTAAGTAATGGTTAATTGTGTGTCAGTTACTGCTGACACACAAACAATAATATAACCTATTGGTGGAGACAATAACATTTAAATCAAATAGTAGAATATACATTTAAAATAATTGAATGGGTTTTTATTCTTTGACTTTTTTGGGGCATTTAAAAAGTTATAAAATATATAAAAAATATATAAAGGGCCCATTCTAGGGTAAAGAAAACAACAATTTATACAAAGTGGATGAAACGCACAAGTGAAAACTTCCCAAAGATTCTTTTACATTTAAATCCCCCACACTGGACCTTTAACTTTTATTATGAATACTAACAAAACCAATAATACCCCAGTTTCTGTTTTCCTCTCCCTCCTCCCGTCTCTATCATTAATCTGTCGTGATACTTTTCTGAAACTTGTTAATTATCCTGTCGCTCAATCAAACAAACATCCGGATACAAAAGTCGCACAACCTGTTTCCAGGATGATGTCGTGACCTTGTGTCGAGTTGAGGTGACAAAGTTGCGACAGGAAATTCCAGAATGACTGAGGGATGATGGGAAGTGCAGGGGCGGAGCTCAGGCATTCAGACGATGTGACCAATCCCTGACTGATATTTAAGACTCACAAACTCAGTCTGCTGCAGATGATGAGGATAAACCGACCCATCAACATGTCGACGCCAACAGGTAGGAGACGATGGACTCTTTTATAAATAGGTTTTATATATTTATACCAAACTTCTCTGCCGGTGAAGAAGGAATGAAGTTGTAGATTTATATCAAGCAGTTTCCTGTGTTTTCAACCTGTTGTCAGATGATCAAAATGTTTTTTTTGCAACGTTTCTAAACATTTCTGATGTCGTGCAGCCGCATGCAGTTAAATCAACAGTCATCTTGAGAGTTTTCACATTTTCTGAGACTTATTGCACAATGTGAAACTTTCTTGTTTAGACTCTTGGCCGTGCACGTTTGATTAAAGTGTAACCTCCCTCTTCCAGTCAGGGCCGTGACTTCTGTCGCCTTCGAGGAGCAGTTCAAGTGCTGCATCTGCCTGAACATCTACACCGACCCGGTGTCCACCCCGTGTGGACACAACTTCTGCCTCCTCTGCATCGAAGGCTACTGGGACACGAAGGGCAAGTCCGACTGTCCACTGTGCAAGAAGACGTACAGGAAGCGCCCGGAGCTCAGGATCAACCGGGAATTTGCAGAAATCATTGAATTCATTAAAAGGTTTGTTTTTAATTGATATATTTCAATATTTGATTTGATTTGGTTGATTTACTTGCGGTCTAACATCATTTAATGGTAATTCAATAGGTCTTTGTCGCTCAGAGCCGCAGAAGAGGAGGCTGACGAGTCTCTAGAGGAACCAAACCAACACCGTGACTCTGACAAAGTTCCCTGTGACATCTGCCACAGGAAGAAGTCCACGTCGGTCAGCTCGTGTCTCGTGTGCCAGGCGTCGTACTGTGAGATCCACCTCACGCCTCACCTGAGGGTGCCGGCGCTGCAGAGACACCGGCTGACGGATCCGGCCACGTTCACCAGCAGCCACCTCTGCAGGAACCACAACCAGCCACTGACCATGTTCTGCAAGAAGGACCAGATGCCGGTGTGTGGGAAGTGCACGACCGGGAGCCATAAATACCACGAGGTCGTGCCCATGGAGAAGGAAAGCAAGAGGGTCAGGGTGAGGAGACGCTTATTTCATTTATCAAGTTAGTAAAAATGTGTTAAATAAGTTTCCAAGGAGTCTCAAGTTCTGCCCTTTCTGTATTGTCATCTTTTCATATTCATAACTTCATGCTTTTGTATTTTTGTCCCAGTCTCATCTCAGGGCTACGAAGGCCAACGTTCTGCAGATGATCCAGACCAGGCTCGGGAAAAGGGAGGAGATCTTAAACTCAGTCGAAATCAGCAAAGTAAGTTCAGCTCCGGTTCACAGATGCAAGCTCAGAACGAGTCGAATCATAACGTTGATGGTTATTAACTTTATTTGACAAATGTTTGTTTTCAATTGACAGAAAATCACAGAGAGAGAGATTGAGAGCAGTGCTCAGGTCTGCGCTCTGCTTACCAGCGCCATCCGGAGGCAGGAGGTGCAGCTGGTGCAGGAGCTGAAGAGGAGGCAGGAGGAGGCCGAGAGGACGGCCATGCAGACCCTTCACGAGCTGGAGCAGGAAATCAATGAGCTGCAGGCGAGGGGCAGCGAGCTGCAGCACCTGGAGCTCACTCAGAACCCCCTTCACCTCCTGCAGGTTAGAAATCTACATCTCAATGTCTCTGTTCTGCTTCACCACATCGACCTCTGAACCCAGGAGGTAACCGTTTGTCTCGTCTGGTTCAGGGCTTCCCGTCTCTCCGCAGCCTCCCGTCCACCAGAGAGTGGTCCGAGGTCCTGGTCCACGCTGACAACTGCCTGGGGACGGTGAGGAGAGCCGTCTCCGCTCTGGTGGACGTTTGTCAGGAAGTCGCTGACAAGCTCTCAGCAGAAGGTCAGTGATCCTGAGACGGAAGACGCTCATCGAAAGTGACCAAAGATTTGACTGTTGTGGAAGCAAATGCATGAAAATAACTTTCTTCTTCTCCCTGTTTGCAGAGACAGACAAGATGAATCAATATGCAGGTGTGTTCACTATCAGGCACTCTTTTCTCTTTGCAGTAGCAATGTTCTGTCTTCATCCGCCTCTCCTCCTGATCCCTGGACTCACACTTCTCTTTGTTTCTGCAGTGGATGTGACTCTGGATCCTGAGACTGCGTCCGCCTGGCTGCTCCTGTCTCCAGATGGAAAGAAGGTAGAGTTCTTTGACTGTGGACATAAGACTGACCCCTTGTGGACAGGGCTGCTGAACAGGCTGATTACAATGTGATTTCCACTGATCCTCAGGTGAGCCTCGGCAGCCAGAAGAAGACGACGCTACCAAACAACCCTCAGCGGTTTGACACCTGCGTCTGTGTCCTGGGGAAACAGAGCTTCATGTGTGGAAGGAGCTACTGGGAGGTTCAGGTACGAGTAGATTTGATGGACAGTCCACCCACTCCTCAATAATCACGTCCCAGATATTCAAGGGACATTTTACTTGGTTCCTGTCCCACTGACTTTGCTGTTATTATAAAAACTGTATTCTTTATTCTTATTCCGGATTCTCTGCATGTTCCAGGTTGGAGATAAAACCGACTGGGACCTCGGCTTGGCCAGAGAGTCCATTAACAGAAAGGGAACCATCACGGTGCGTCCGGACAGCGGCTACTGGGCGATCTGCCGGCGGAAGGGAGGCAGCCTGAGCGCCTGCACCGCCCCCTCCATCACCCTCCACCCCCAGGACACCCCCCAGAAGGTGGGCATCTTCCTGGACTACGAGGAAGGATCGGTGTCCTTCTACAACGCGGAGACGAAGACTCACATCTACACGTACAGCGGCTGTTCTTTCGACGAGCCGCTGCACCCCTACTTCAATCCCTGTGTGCAAGAGGACGGGAAAAACACAACTCCACTGGTGGTCTGTCCTCTGGACACAAGCACCAGGGCTGGACTGGAACTAATCATCCAGTCAGATGTGTAGTTTGTGATGCGATGGAATAACGCTAACCAATGAGAAAACGTTCTTATGGAGCAACTTTATCAACCTATTGTTGTTTTGATTTTGTGTTGATTTATTGTACTGTAATAGTATCTGCATGACACTGACCTGCACCAGGCCAAGTTATCTCCGTCCACACTAGAAATGCACCAGAGATAAGAATAATGTAAATAACGTCACTGTAAAATAGACTTGATAGGCCACGCCCACTTCAACACTTCAAAATTGCACCAGGGAAGTTCTTAAAATATTGAAAGTTATAGCTAGCTAGTTCATACAGCGAGCTATATGTAGCTAAATTGCTAAGCCCCGCCCATTGCAAAAAACTATTTTTGCGGGTAGCAGCCATGTTGTTTTCCCAACAACCCAAACCCCAAAGTTTCTACTTGTTGTCCTGTTTACAACAAGTTAACACTTTGATCCCTGCTGTCACTTTGATAAAGAGTGTTGCCCAACTTGTGTATATAAATGTATAGAATATATATTTTTTTAATGTTTGTCATCATTTAAAATCCACGTCCCAAATGAGTGACGTATAAAAACTGAAGATAAAAGATTGTGTTTAAAAAATAAATTGAGACCTGTTTGTCTTTTATATTCTTCAACTTCTGCGTTATCTATTTATTAATTTTGTTGACGTCTTCATAAGCTGCATCACAACTTTAACCGACTTCCTTTAACTTTCATGTTTCAGAGATCAGTCGTCTGCACACAAGTAAGCATGTGAAGTGCATGTCCAGTTAGAGCTGGTATCAGACATGAACTGGACAATTTGAAACAGTTGGGTCCGGACTTTCTCCAGAGTTTGACTTTCACACATGAGCTTTATGATATCTGTATTCTTTGCTGCATGGAGAAACTCTGGAGAAACTCTGGAGAAACTCTGGAGAACCTCTGGAGAACCTCTGGAGAACCTCTGGAGAAAGTTCTGGTGGCTCTCACTTGGACATTTGCTCTGTCACACGTGTCCAGTGATTCTCTGGAGTTCCGTGTCTCCGTCACAGCAGATTAAAAACACGACTCAAGTGCGCTGTTGATTTTCTGATGAGCAGAATGAATAGATCACAATCCTCTGGCGTCCTTCTGTTCATTCCTGGCAGCAGCTCCAGAGAGAGGCACTAAGCCGGGCGGAGCTCGAAGTGACAGATAAATCTTTTGTGGCTCATTGGCAGAGCTGGGATATCAGTTACATTCTTCAGACTCGTATCACACCACACCTCGGTGGTTAACTACCGAAAGCAGTAAAAACAAACCACACCTCTGATGCTAACCTGGCTCTCGGACCTCATTCCTGAGGGTTAGGGTTGACCATCGAGCGGCCTCGTCCCTCTCAGCCGATGTAAATTAGAATAAGATACGTTCATTTATCCCAAACACATGCACAGACACACTCATGCAATTAAGGGAAATTTGCCCTCTGCCCAACCGGTGCAGGACCCACAGAGCAGTGGGCAGCCATGTACGGCACCCGGGGAGCAGATGTTGGGGGAGTAAGGTGCCTTGCTCAGGGGCACTAGACAGGGTAGGGAGAATCCTGTTGGATATTTGGACAGATGATGGTGTTGTCTATCCAGGTACGTTTTTGTTGTTGTTGCTGCTGGAGTCGAACCAAAGACCTTTTCTGCCCATGGTCCAAGTTTCTGCTACTAGTCCACCGCCTCTCCAAGGTACTTATAGTTTACTTGAGTTCTTCAATCCTATAGAACATTTTACTCCACCACAGTCGTTGGTCTAGTTACTTTAAAAGCTAAACGGTTTTTATCACACTAAATATACACCAAACAAATACAATACGTTGTTTTGTGGATTAAACCTTTTAAAACAAGCTTGTAATGTTTTCACGTGAGCAGGATTGTGCAGAAACTACCGGACGGATTATGATGAAACTTAATGGATGAATGTGTTACGGGTCTGGAATGAAAGCATTTATTCTTACAATCGTGATTATTTAACTGTTAAGGATTGTTATTATTGTTATTATTATTGTCATATGCAGTTAACACATACACATGTAGGTTTTCACGCAGCCGTTCAAGTGTCTGTTGGCTAGTTCTCTGTCATTGACCTTGTTTAAATGTCTCATTAACTGAATGACTGGATGTATCCGACCTCAAACTTACTATATACATGTGAAACTAATTCTTTACTGCATGTAGATTCACACATGGTGCCAAAGTACATCTGTTGGAACAGCGACTGCTGCTGCCACAATGAGAACAACTTAAATACTGCAGGTAAGTGCCAAGGAACATCTATAATGTCTTAGATTATGAACATTGCATTCTGGGAGGCTTGTCGACCTGCACCACACTGCGACCCTGGATGGCTCCTGCTCCTCTGTACATGTGTGTCCCTGAGTTAGTGCTTAGAATGAATGAAAGGAGCCAACTTTCATTTGAATAAAGTGATCTAACGCCCTGTAAAACCTTTGCTCACATTATGGAAGATTTCCCACAAAAGAGAGGATGGTGAGGGGGGGGGGGGGTCCAGCAGAGGGTGGAGGGGGCATGAGAGCAGAAGGGCTGCGATGCTCGTGATGAGATTAAACGTCTGCTCCAGCTCTGGGGTTTCCTGGATCTGAGAGAAAATTAGAGCGAGAGAGGAGAGACAGAGCAACAGGGACCAAGCTGAAGGGAACTGGGGGAACTGGGCTCTTGAGATGCTCCAGCGTCACAGAGCAAGCTGGTTTCTGTGCATCCCTGCAAACTCAGACGATAACGTGAGAGGTGGGTGTCTTTTTAATTACAAGTTATTATTGCATGTGGCAAAGGAGGGTTTGTGCTTTGTGTTGTTGTTATTATCTTGTTTAAGTTCTGCTGAGATCCACTTTATTCTTGGAAATGATTTTTCCTAAGCTCTTCTGTTTTCCCTGTGAGGAAACAAGGGTTTCTCCTTTATTTCAGGTGAACAAAGCTAAAGTGCATGAAACATAAACTGCGCTGTTTTTTATTGCAGACATCTTTTTAGATACTATTTGAATATCTGTATATCGAGTGTGTGTTCATGTGTTTGTGTAAAGGAATGCATGTGCAGAGACAGGGTCTGAACTGGGGAGGTGGTGGGGCAGCGAGCGGGAGTATTTACCCACAGATGGCCTCTCAGTGGTGGGATTGAGATAGTCCAGCGTCCCCCCCCCCCCCCCCCCAGCTGGGACCGCACACGTCTTACCTCCACCCGGCCAAAGCGTTACCTCATCACTTCTTCTAACGATCATTTTTAATATTCTTTGTAATGTTCGACAGTTTGAATATCGCTATATAGGGTTACTCTATTTTTAAGACTAGAATGTCAACTCATGAAACCACATTTAAATTCACTAGATGCAGATTTTAATTTTAATTTGATAAATATCAGTCGCCTAAATATGATTTATGTTCATCAGGATCCGTTGAATAATTTGTTGAGAAATCTTACTGGGTTCTTTCCAGACCAATACCACGTCCGTCCACCAGGTTTCGCACTAGTCCCTGCATTAGCTTTAGCAGCATCCTGCTAACTAGCAGACAAACGAAGAAACTAACACAGACAAAACATAACCTCTTTGTCAGAAGAAGCAGAAACAGATTCAGGGACGGGATTCATCATCGTTGCAGGTTTTAAGAATCTTTTTGTGTTTTTTCTTGTGTTTACTTTCCTCTGAAACTCATTTTTGAAATAATGTTCATTTAGTTTTCTTGTACACATCATGTCTCCTACGCTCTATTGATTGAAACAGGCCTGAGGAGTTGACAGCCTCCAAACCGGTTGGGACTCTGAGTCAGCATCCAGCTGGAACTGGATAACCTCCAATTACACTGTGTGTAAAAGAACATCCTGCTCTTACGGGAAGTCAAATGGAAGTTGGCACCGACTGAAATCCCTGTCCAGAGAGTCAGTCTCCAACTGTTACTGAAGGATTATACGATCACTTAATGTCTCACTCGCTGAAGAGACTTTCTCTGTTGTGGGAGTGAGAAAACACCGGCAAAGCCCAGAAGCACCTGGAGCTCGTTCTCATCTGGAACGATGCCCGGCCCAGTTCGACCCTCTCCATCGTATCCCACCGGCCCCCCGGCCCTCCTCCTTGGACTGCTGCTCCTCACTCACCGGGGGCCCTCACACGTCAGCTGCCAGAATGACACCGAGCCTATCGTGTTGGAGGGAAAGTGTCTGGTGGTGTGTGACTCCTCCCCCTCCGCCGAGCCATCGGGCAGCGCCCTGGGCATGTCGGTGAGGTCGGGGGCGGGGCGGGTGGCGTTTTCCGCCATTCGCAACACCAACCACGAGCCCTCGGAGATGAGCAACCGCACCATGACCATCTACTTCGACCAGGTGGGTTTCACCAGGCCGTTCACTTTGTCCTCCTAAACCCACAACGTCACAGATCAAGACCATAAAGAAAACTACATTTGATCCCCTTCTGAACCGTGACGTTTCCCACAGGAATCACAATGTCACGATTTTAGAAAATTAATCATTATTAGATCCATAAGCCTTCGTCAGATTTCCACGAAGATTTTGCACAAAGCTCTTGTGAGCAGGAATTCAATGAGCTGAGTTCAGGTCTGGTTGCAGCTCCCAGTTCTCTTACATGTGTGGCCTGACTTAAACCATTAAACTGCACGAGAGCCAAAGAAGTGGGTGAAGATATGTGAACAGGTGGGTCCGCACAAAAATATGTGGATGCACCTTTTTCATGTCCTGCCACCAGATACCATACACGGTATGTGGAACGTTGTGTTTTCACGCTGCTGCCTGTGAATCATTGGTTTGAAGAATGCAGTGTAGAGACTTGATTCCTGAACCACAGGCACCACACACTCATTACATGATCACATAGGGTTTTAAATGAGACTTTAATTTGGATCTGCTGACACTATAGATAAAGAGTCAGGCATTTGCTGAGGACAACGTACGATTTATTCACTAATGGATCTCATGGTCTTTACAAAATTTCACAGCAAACAGCTGTCAAGATAATACAATATATATTTTATAATAGATACTATCTTTATTTATATAGCACCATTTATGCTGCTGCGTTCGGTGACGAGGTTTAAGACCCCCCTCCCCCCCCCCCCCCCCCCCCCCACTGGAATCTCCAATCCCTGATCACACTGTTCATACAGAAAGTACATTGGTCCTTTGCCAACGAAGGCATCCAACAACAGACCTGAGGATCTGTGTTGTGTACTGATCACTGTCCTCAACCCGGTCACATTACAAACCAGGACATGCCATGTTTCTGTGTCTTCTTGTATGTGCCTGCAAGTATTTCACATAGTACATCTGGTAGAACACTTTGTTGTCATCCAGCCTTTTGCTTTTCTATTTTAAAGAGAAGCTCAGCGGTGGTCATATTTATCAGATATTGCACAATTGAATGGACTGTTGCTTTACTTTGCTCCGGCCCTGGTTTGCTACTTTATAAACACATATCATCTTTTCATTTTGGTTTCAGATCTTGGTGAATGTCGGCAGCCATTTTGACCCGGCAAGGAGCATCTTTGTTGCCCCGAGAAAAGGAGTCTACAGCTTCAGCTTCCACGTGGTCAAAGTTTACAACCGGCAGACGATTCAGGTAAGAACGGAAGCATCAAGGATTAGTTTAGTTAGAATGTGATCCATATCCTTATTACGTGAACTGTCTTCTCAGGTGAGTCTGGTTCTCAATGGCTCGCCGGTGATCTCGGCCTTCGCAGGTGACCAGGATGTGACCAGGGAGGCTGCCACCAACGCCGGGCTGGTGATGATGGAGCGGGGGGACAAGGTCTACCTCAAGCTGGAGAGGGGGAACCTGATGGGCGGGTGGAAGTACTCCACCTTCTCTGGCTTTCTGGTGTTCCCCTTGTAGGCTGGGCGAAGGTCAGACAGCCCAGAATTTGGGGGCGATGGTCAGTTTCAGTTAATAATGTTTGAGTTCCACATTAAAACTGCTTTGATGCATCTTTACATGCATCAGATGGGTGAATTCACGATGCACCTGAATGTAATTTCCATTTGTGTAGCTCTCACGTGTCTTGTTGTGTAACGTGGTGTAAATACTGTAGCGTGTCATCTACACTGTCTGAGGTTCAGTGATTTTAAGTTAGTGCATGAAATCCGATGTTTGTGGCAGTAAAAAAAATGATTGTGTGTGTTCCCTGACTCGTACCAATCTGTCTGTGTGTCTACATCATCCAGTTCATGATCAGTGGAGCTTGATGAATTCGTGAATGTGATTCAGTTTCAATAACTTGAGGGAAACAAGGAATGCAAACAGTAATGTTCCCGTGGAGTCGACACCACCCTCATGTTTGTACTGTAGGAAAATGATTGTAAACAGTTTAGCTTTGCACTAGAAGCTACAAATAGGGTGAATGCTAAGCTAGCTCTGTCCCAAATGTCTAAACTCCACCTACCAGGAAGTCTAAAGATCACGACTCAGCACGTTGTGTCTCATTTGTTTAATCCAGCTGTGGCTTCCCCCCCCCCGACACCACATCAACCATCAGGCCTCTTTAAAGATATTTATTGTCAAACATGAGAAAACTTGATATCAACATATTGTCGGCCGTAGTTTATGTCATGCTGGATAATTTGGTTAATAATTAATTTGGGGGATTTCTTCTTCTAACGTGTGGAACTACAGTTACCATCATGCATTAGGAAATCTAATCAAGACAAGGTGCTGCCATGCTAGTTAGCCGAATTAGCCATTAGCAACTCTCGTTGGCTTTGTATCGATACTTGCACAGAAAACTATCTCTGGATCACTTTGGCACTGAAGAAAAAGATTCTCAGGCAAGTTCTGCTGTTTGAAGTCTCTCTATGTTTGACCTATTGACAGTTTAAGTAAAGATATCTGAATTGTGTGTTCAGGTTTGAGTCTGGATAAGAGAACCTCTGCTGTAGCTCATTCTAATTCTAATTCAGTTTGCAGCGCGTAGATATTTAACATGACTTGGTTGGTGGAGGAGGACAATAATAATGAGCTTCATGAAGATTGATAAAGTCCAAAAGGCAAAAATGAAAAAACGTTCCTAATCCATTTGAATTAATTGAAAAGGAATACTTTTTATTCATGTTTAACAACTTCTCTTATGAGCTTTTATTAAAATCCTTTCTCAGTTCGAGTGATTTACAAAGAGTCTGAGCTGTTTTTTTAAATTAGATTTTGAGATCACTGTTGATAACATCGTCAAATCCTCCTGCTGCAGCCTGCGTTAACAAATCTGCTCTCACGGTGTCATTCTGCAGTTCATTAGTCTGACAGCTGTCACATGTACTTATCTGACAAGGACACAAGCTCATCACACGTCCTTGATAAATGCTGAAAATATCGTGGCCTCCAAACCACCTCTGCTGTACTTTTCATACGCTCTGAATACAATGATGCAGACAGACGGTTGTTCCTTAAACAGCAGGTATCCCCCCCCCCCCCCCCCGCGTGGCCCCAGAGATGATTTGAGGATCACATTCACATCCAGACATCTAGAAACCATCCATACCTGAATCCTGATGCTTTCCTCACATAGAATCCTGAACCAGTATCAGGTACAAATACTTTTAAACCATTCAAACAGCAGCTTTATTGAAATCCCTCAATGGAACACATATATCTATATGTGAATTTGTCGTCCTCTGTGACGCACGGCGATGGTGCGTCTCTCTGCGGTGGATCCGGTGGCAGATGGACGACTGGCAGTAGGAAAGGTTCCGGTGCCAGAGGCCTGTTGAGTTCACACCGGAGCGTCTCTGTGGATTAGCCTCCACGCCCCGGTGCACAGCAGAGGCCTGTGTTAGCACTTTGCTGACTCTTGTCAGGAGGGAAAAACCATGAGAAGGCTCCAAAACGACAGAAACCGGAAAAAAACAACAGAGATGAACTCATCTATAAAGGTTCAGAAGGAGTTTCTTAGCAGCTTTAGATATTCATCCAAATGAATTCATCCGTAGTCTTGTTGATTATTTTCATTTGTGACAACTGAATGTATGAGAAATGACTTTGTCGTATTTATAAGAAGAAACATTGTGATACAACAGTGCAGAAACCCAGAAACTCCAGTTATTAATTACAAAGACCGGTTTTATGCCTGTTTAAATTCTAGATATCTTTCATTTCCATTACATTTAGAGGACGATTCTGTCAAGTATTCAAATCCACTGTTACATTGGATATCTGACACACTTATGATGGATTCAAACTGGTTTAGGATTTTTCATAGTTTTTATTTAAAATGAACATTTGAAAAAATACAAATACAAAGTTAAAACTTGGTAAAGAATGAATGTGGCCTGTAGCAAAACCTCTGTTCCACTAAAGAGATGGAGATTCCATCTTTGGGAATAGACTGAACATGAGATTTCCATCAACCATCACAAGTGTCCTGTACGGTTGATTAATCTGTTAAGAATAAGGTTGACAATACAGTCGAAATGCTGATAATGATAGTAGAGCAGAAATGTTGAGAATAAGACAGGAATGAAGTTGGAGGTTTAAGCGACTGACAGCCATGTCCTCTACCTCACTGTGAATCTCAATTTCAGCGATCATCTTCAAATTTTGTAGATATCATACTCCAGATGTCATACTCCAGTAGTTTTGATTTATTCGTATAAGTTTGGCTTTGATCTCGGAAAAGATTATATTTTTTACTTTTTTGACTTTGATCTTATTTTCTTATCGCTGGTCTCAATAATCTTCTGTACTTGTTGGAATTTCAGCTAAAACAACGTGAACTGTTTGGGAACAGGCTAGATTATAACTCTGCCTCTTGTGACTCACGGTCCTTCTGGCGTTAAGTCGTTTTTTGGCGCCTGATGGTGCCCCGCGCTGCGACCGGGGATATCTGCTGACTGCAGCTCGTTAAAAACCACATGATCGGACTCGGCTCCTGTTTTTCTGCTGACGGGGCAAAAGAGAGGTGTGAGGCGTTTCTGACTGGTAAAACATTTTCCAAACAAAAGAAGCAGAATAAATATTCCCCAGAAATACCAAAACATAATTTTAAAAGCCTCCATGTCACCAAATCTAGTTCTTCCTGCTTCCTGGATGCGGTGATGGGGGGTTGACACGAGATGGCGCTGTTGGGTGTCGCTTCCTCTCTGAAGGCTCCTTGTTGATGTACAGGGTGTTTTTGTTGCCGATCTGAACTCCCGTCACGTGGCTGCAGTGGATGTAGACATTGTGTGTTGGTTGACTCGTAGAAGGAGTCGGGCTGGAGAACTGACGCTGCAGATGTAAAAACAACAAACGAACCAAATGAGTTCAAAGTAGAGAAGAGATAAGATTAAAACTGTGACCAGGCTTTACACAAATATAATGATCTTTATAATTACACATGTTTTGCATAGTAATGTTCTGAATAAAGTGTGTGAAAGCACGATATACAAGATGTAGGATCACTTCTCTTCTGTGATTGGTTATTCATTCTCTGATGCATGTGATTAATGATAAATGTGTTTTCTTAAGTTTGGAGACATTAAGGTAATTTCTTAAATCTACCTGGAACGGTTGAGGGGGATTCTTAAAATCCCTCAGGGGATTCTTAGCTGCACTGGCCTGAGGTGACCTCGTGGTGGAAGGAGGCGCCGGCGATTAGGTTTGTGCTGGAGCTTTGGATTATTGTTGGAAGGAGGGCCGGATCGGGGCCGAACGGAGGAAGCTTTGGTTCATGGTCGTCTGTGGACGAGCGGGTCGTGTCAACATCACACATGTTTGCTTGTTGGGAGGCCGGCGGGTCTGAGAGGGAACACACGAATGTTAAAAGCTGAAGCTGTGGTAGATGATTTGTTTGTCTTGATCGTGACCTTAAACTAAAGTTCCTCCTCCAGCTCCAACTTCCTGTTTACCTTTGACCCTTTGATTTGAGATCCTCTCAGGGACCACTTCCTGCAACAGAAGGAAGTAAACATTCTGTTTGTGAGTTGTTTACAATGAACCACTCAACCATTAAACACTAAAACGACCAGTTGCATGTTTTAATAGATTGAGAAATATACATGCTCATCCCTCAATGAGATGTTTGCTTCTGATAAGCCGACGCTTTAAATTGTTTCTCACCTGAACGGGCGGGGGTCCCGTCTTCACAGTATCATGATTCTTCACCGTGGGAGACCCTGGAAGGAAAAGACAGATTCAATGACACAAAATGAAATCTGTGTTGTCTGCTCACAGTTCTCTGGTTTCACAGACTTGATCAAACTTTGTTAAACTACTAACAAATAACCTGAACTTGGTCCAATTACCTCGGGGACAGCATTAGATGCATTTAAAGGCTGCTGTTGAGAGGTTTATAATAACAATATGAATAATGATCATTATTTCGATCAAACTCAAAGGATTCAAAGATTCATTATCTTCTGCAGTTGGATGAGAAGATTGAGTTTCCTCTGCAAATGTGAAGCTAAAGCCATTAACTGGGTTCTGCTCAAAGTGTTTCATCAAACTCTTGTTTCAGAAAAGTGGATAAAAAATCATGTGAAAGAATTTGTAAAACCTTTGGCTGGAGTGACACCAAGGCTCTGAAGCTTCTCCGCTAGTTTGTCTCGTTCCTTCTGCTCCCGCTAAAAAAGGAAGAGAAATAAGTGAATCGGGAAGTGACGGATCAGTCTCAAGGGGTTTTGATGCGTCATGTTAATGTTGTGCAGCGTCAGCGTGACACGTTTGTAAAGATATTTGATATTTACCAGTTTCTTCAGCACTTCATGGACGACATCATTAATTTCATGTTCGTGCCTCTCATACAGTTTCTCTGTGATCTTTGTACATTCTGACACAAAGATTTCATGTTAGAGCACAAACGAGTAAAGGTTTAGTATTTGTCTGTGTTTGTTAATCACCAAGTTCCCACCCAAACTAAAACGTCAAGTACCAAGCACACGTTACATATATTGTGTTATTTGTATCATGCTCAGTAGTTTTCCCAGGCTAAATGAAATGCTCTTCTCACCCAAGGATGAGGGTCTTTGGGTGGGACTGGTCTCCCAGCATTTTATCATGAGCTCCACCAGTCCCCTCAGCTCCACCTGGTCTGCAGCCCGGACGCTGAGCTCATCCAGCGATGGTCGTTGTCCCCTGGGGATCTGGAACATCACAACACTGGGGGTAGCATCTAGAGCAGGGGGGAGATTATAAAAGCAGGTTGTGATGACTGTGTCCTGTTGAGATTAGATGAAATGTTTTAAGAGTCAACACTTTAATGTAGAATGTAATTTGATAAAGTTTAGAATAAAAATCTAGTTTAATTATTGTATTAAAGCTGCTTTGACCAAATATTAACAACAGAATAAACACGACAGATGGACCAGATGACAAAATGTGCATTTGAGTTCATCCTGATATAGAATCATTTTTTTTACTCTAAACTTTGGCAACCCCTTGTGGTATAATATAAAGTTTAATAATTAAGACACTTTGTAATTTTTCTACAAATGATGAATTTTGAAAGATGTAGAGATTTAACCCCCCCATTTAATAAATTCGGTCTAATTAGTTTGATTTGTTCAAATAGTAGTTAATATCAAAAATATATGTGTATTGCACCACGTCCTCACAAATGATTTTTATTTTCTTTAAATGTAATTTAACAGATAATCATCATCAAAACAGCTGCCGTTGATTATTTTACTGTAGGTCGAATCCCCAACTAATAATTCCAGCTCTGATAAGATCACACACGTGTTATCAATCCGTCCTGGCAGCATGTGGCTCAATGACACAAGCAGAGAATACAAAGGATGAGAGAGAAGCTATGAAAGATCAAATCATCACTTACATGGATATGGTTGTTTCCCTGTGGCGATGGACCACAGCAGGATACCAAGGCTGGAACAAAGAGAAGGTTAAAGACCACGATCACCACACATAACACATATCCCTTAAAGTTACACAACAAATCAAACCTGGTTCTCGTACCTGTAGATATCAAAGGCTCGTGAAGGTTTGTAATTTATGTCAAAAGCCTCCGGGGGCATGTAGTTGGTCGTCCCTCCCCCGTCTACTTTATCCGTCTTGGAAACCTGAGCCTGAGTCTGACTAGGCTGAGAAAGGCCAAAATCTGTGAGCTGGAGAAGAAGGAGCAGTGAGGGACACAATTAGCATTGGGAAGTTATTTTGCAGAAAATTAAACATAGCAGATGTTTCTGGAGCTTCAGGAGCTGCCTTTACTACAAACTTTGGGTTTTCATCTTTGTAGAACTTTTATATTCACTTAAAATAAACAACACACGAGAGGAACTGACACAACTAAACATGTCTCCAGTGAGGCCTGAAGTTTGTCAAACTCTTTCACAACCTTTTCAGTAATAAACGTTTATTGTCTCGCTCATATCATTAAGTCTCCATAAAAAAACATGCTATAACAATATCCAGTGAGCCTCGCACTCACCTTGACATTGAGATCTGAGTCCAGCAGCACATTGCTGGGCTTCAGGTCACGGTGGAGGATGGGAGGGGAGAGGCTGTGGAGGAAGTTCATCCCCAGAGCCACCTGGTGAGCCAGCCTGAAGACCAGCGGTACCGGTGGAACTCCATCTAAAGTTTTCTGTTAACAAAATGTGAGGAATAAGGACAGCTGGGATCACATTATGTTTCTCAGCTACTGTATAGATAAAGATGGAGGTTGATCTTAGTTCAGCCTCTGATAACAACGAGTCCACTTGTTTGTTCGTCAGCAGGATTACGCACAAGTTCCGTTTAGGCGTATTTGTGTAATCCTGCTGAAAAGAAAAAGCAACAAACAGACACAGGTGAAAACACAAAGTCACAAATGGAAGTAAACACTGGGATCATCCTGCAGAGCAAGATTCATCCTCGTGGAACCATCACAAGTCCACGTGGAGATGATTCACCAGGTAACAGTGAACTCACATGATAATCTGACTTAGTAGGACTCGTCCTCTGAACATTTGTACAAATATCATGAAGATCCAACATGTGGAAGCCATTTTTCCCAAAAGAACAAATGTCGACACACACACATTTACATGACTTAAGGAGTGTGTTACCTGTAGGGATTCAAGAGTTCCTTTCTCCATGTACTTCATGACCAGACCCAGCCGGGCTGAGGGTCCAGAGTTTTGTGGTCGACCATTGAAGATGCCAAGGACCTGCATAACATACTCGCTGCTTCCTCGAAGCATCATTTGGACCTCCCGCTGCAAAGCTTGGATCCTTTTTTCGTGTGTCTGTCTGTGTGTGTGTGTCACGTCAGTAAATCTCACTTATTTTCACTTTCAGAAAACAGAAAATCTTCTGTAGCTTCTCACCCTCCATCGTTATGAAGCAGCTTAATGGCCACGTCTAGGCACCACCCCTGATGCTTGGCTTTGTAGATTTCTCCAAACCCCCCGGCGCCGATCGAAACCCAGTCCGTGAGGATCGAGTTCTCAATCACTGGAGGAGGAACTCCTTCAAGGTCCATTGTAATTCTGTAGAATTTGTTGGAAGGGAGGTAACACCGAGGGAAGCAGGTCATTTAAATCATTTCCACTCTTCACCCTGAACGTCTGGGTTTGATTCAAACCAGAGTTTATCTCCAATAAGGACATTTTATAAATGTCGCTGCTCACCAGCGTTTGGGGGATTTGACCAGTTTATTCCATATGAGGACGTGAAATTTCTCAATCACTATTAACAATCATGCTGAATGACAGTTGACATGTAAATGGTAGATGGGATGAATTCAAGTAGCTCTTTTCTTGTCTTATCAACCAATCTTCACATTCACACACAATACGGCCCTTGAGGCAGTTTATTGTTCAGGTTCTTGTTGACTGGACGAGTTCTTGAGATACTTCATGAACCAGTGAAACTATCACATCCTGTTAACTTTAGACTTTGGTAATGTAAAGGCAATGTGTCAGATCATGTGACACAAACATATATATGTATTTCTTTATTGGATTATTTCTCGATAATTTCATTCTCTCTGTTTATAAAAGGAAAATAAGTTAGTTATCTAAAAGAGGCCCATGGAAACGACCTTGAGCTGATGCCTAACTAAGCTGTGAAAGACAATCTAAAACCTAAGAACCATAAAGAACAGGAAATCCTTAAGTTCAAGACCCTGAACAAGAAAATATTTTGCATTTTTTGGTTGATGATCGACTTAAATAACTAAAAGTAATATTTGTCGTTGAGAATGTCTTTTAAAAATCCTTTCTTTAACTTGTAACTTCTTTAAAATCGAGTCACAGTTCATGGTGTCATGGTGAAAAACATAATTTCTCCTGTTTGTTCCGACTCTTGAATCAACATCGGGGGGGGGGGGGGGGGGGGAGAATGAAATGACTTTCAGGTTCTTCTTCTGAGGCCCGTTTCTAAACGTTGTGTTTCTACAAGCGGCTGCATTCACACGCACACTCACAGACACACAGGAAACCACATGTTGTTCAGGTCACTGAAGGTGGAATGAATACCAGTAATTCCTGTTCAACCATTTGAAGCGTTCACAAGTACTTTCAGTTGTTGTATTGAATGTTAATATGATGTAACATCACAGATGAGGCTACCTGCCTTTTGTCCAAACCCGACAATAAAGCTTTTTAAAGAAACAAGAATATTTAAATCTGAACCAGTGGTTGAACAGCAGATTCACATCACTTGTGATAATAAGTCAAGAAAAAACACAACATTAAAGATAGAAACTACCGACAGTTTGATTTCCTGATCAGATCAAAGCCGCAGACACTCCTAACACTTGATAAGAATATGAATATGATTTGTTAGGAACAGGGAAAGTACTCACCCTCGTTGAGAAAACCCTCCTGCTCGCCCAGTGACTCTCTCTCTCTCTCTCAGCAGCAGCTACATGTGAACAGATTAAAGCAGAAGTGAGAGAGAGCGACGCAGATCCATCCCATAAAATTCACTTTCACTTCTTCTTCCGGGTTGAGGTGTGTGTGTGTGTGTGTGTGTGTGTGTGGTCGCCGTGGTGACAGCAGCATTTTTTCTGTTCTGATTTCTGATTTCTGATTTGATGGCTGTCTGTCTATATCTCTCTCTCTCGCTCTCTCTCGCTCTCTCTCGCTCTCTCTCTCTCTCTATCTGTCTCTCTCTCTCTCTCTCTCTCTCTCTCGATCTCTCTCTCTGTCTGTCATCTGATCCTTTTTAAAACTCGACTCCTTTACTTTCACAGAAACGTTTCGAGCAGTGCATGAGGATTAATATTTCGCCAGCATGGGGCTGAGTTTGTAATAACTGACAGTGGATTTAATAACATGTGATAATAAACAGTAAACGTGTGCAGCACTACTGCAGTGCTCACTTTATTAGGGACACCTGCACCAGTGCGACTCCATGCACCTGTTGTTCTCCACAGTTCAACTAAAGTAAGAAACCAGCAGGACGTCATAAAGCTGAGGGTCGTTCTTCTCTTTGATTTGTGGACAATAGAAACAACAGAGCATTGACAGACAGGAAGTGGAGGTAACATGTCTCTTCCTGTTCGAAAGACAAACTCGCTCCTCGTCAACCAGGAGACTTTCAAATCATGACATGGCTTTAAATAGATATTATTATATTATATATTGTATTTATTTATCTTTTTTCATCTACAAGGTGATTTCAGAATCTCTTTCATGTTGTATATATGTGTTAGTGATGTGTGTGACGTGTTTTAGACATTATGTCTTTAAGTCTCTGTCACTGAATCAAACACAGAGAGAGCGAAAAGCCCCTTGTGACATCAGTGGAAATCTCCCCCCCCATCTCCTGTCTAAAAGCTGAATAATAATGTTTATTATATGCCAATAAACATGCTTGGCCAATCACGGTTCAGTAAATCATGTTGTTTCAGCCTGTTTTTATATCATCAAATAACAAATTAAAGCCAAACTTGCCTTTAAACAACCCCAAATGGCAGAAACCATCCTAAATGTACTGAATTTGTATTTTGACCCTTTGGTCTGGCCCATGTCCCATCTGGGAACATAGAGGAGGCAGGTGTGGCATATTCAGCTCGAATTTATCATTTTGGCATGTGTTTAAAACATAATGACTGGTTTACCGCTTTGGGGCCCTCGTTCCTGGATTATTCCATATGTTACCCGTTAAGTTTTCTCCCTCTGAGAATGTCCTTAGACCGGTTCATAGAAAGGTCTCCATCCCTGTGTATGAAGCATGTCTTTACACAGAGGCCCCTATGTGTGACGTCATTTTATCGGGTTAGGATTAGGGTTAGGGTTAGGATTAGAGGGTTAGAAGTTCCTGACCTGTAACTTCTGTGTAATAGATCTTATTATACAAGCAAGAACGGTGTCCGCGGAGATTCCTTCATCATCACCTTCAACGTCACTGCTGCTTAAAATATACAACAAACTTGGCGTCATGAACTCAGGACGTGCTTTGTGCTGCGACAACTAACAACAGACGACTTCACACACGGTGAGCATTTCTCACTGAGCTGTTATTTGTCATCTGCTTGGTCACACTGTAAAGAACCAGTTTTTTGTGGACAAGTCATGTTGTGTTGATGTTTGAAGTGAAGCGCACAACACAAAAAGGGGGGAGTATTATAGAAATGATGAAAAAGCTATTTGCAGCGCGTTTGTCTATTTGCAGCGCGTTTGTCTATTTGTTGCGCGTTTCTGTAATGTGTTGTGTTTTGTTGTGAACTTGATGAAGATGTTTTCTTACTTTGCTTGTGTTTTGTCAACTTGCATGTGTTTTCTTAACTTGCATGTGTTTTCTTAAGTTGCTGTTCGTTGAGCTCTCAGGGCCACCGTACTAAACAGAGGTGTGAGGCGTTTCTTAATGTTGAAACATTTTCAAAACAAAAGAAGCAGAATAAATATTCCAGAGAAATACCAAAACATAATTTTAAAAGCCTGCATGTCACCAAATCTGAATCGTGTTCAGAATTGAACCTCCTCACCTGTTCTTGCTGCTTCCTGGATGTGGTGATGGGGGGTTGACACGAGATGGCGCTGTTGGGAGTCGCTTCCTCTCTGAAGGCTCCTTGTTGATGTACAGGGTGTTTTCGTTGCCGCAGTAGATGTGAAAACAACAAACGAACCAAATGAGTTCAAAGTAGAGAAGAGCTAAGACTAAACTGTGACCAGGCTTTAAACGGACAGCTGAAAATGTCTAATACCGATCAAAATATATTAGTATTTCATCCTCATTACTGTAAATCTTCCTGGATATTCAAATACTTCTCACAAATATAATGATCTTTATAATTATACATGTTTTGCGTAGTAATGTACTGAATAAAGTGTGTGAAAGCACAATATAGAGGACGTAGGGTCACTTATCTTCTATGATTGGTTATTCATTCTCTGATGCATGTGATTAATGTTAAATGTGTGTTTCTTAAGTTTGGAGACATTAAGTTAATTTCTTAAATCTACCTGGAACAGTTGAGGGGGATTCTTAGCTCCACTGGCCTGAGGTGACCTCGTGGTGGAAAGAGGCGCCAGCGATTCACCGATGGGCCGAACGGAGGAAGCTTTGAGTTCATGGTCGTCTGTGGACAAGCGGGTCGTGTCACCATCACACATGCTTGCTTGTCGGGAGGCCGGCGGGTCTGAGAGAGAACACACGAATGTGAAAACCTGAAGCTTTGGTAGATGATTTGTTTGTCTTGATCGTGACCTTAAACTAAAGTTCCTCCTCCAACGCCAACTTCCTGTTTACCTTTGACCCTTTGATTTGAGATCCTCCCAGGGGCCACTTCCTGCAACAGAAGGAAGTAAACGTTCTGTTTGTGAGTTGTTTACAATGAACCACTCAAGCATTAAACACTAAAAAGACCAGTTGCATGTTTTCTATTACTGCATATCAAAACATAAAAAATACATATTTTAAAAACCACAGATTCTCCTCCGATACAATAGAGCTGATTTGAGCCATGTATGTGGCATCGTTTTCATTTTCGAAACTGTCAAATACTTCAATTAAATAAAAAATACCAGATAGTTACTATAACAATACTAAGATAGGAAAAGTAATTAATTTGAAAGTTTACTAACAAAAAACAATGAAAGCGTCAGAAGTCAAGATCCTTGTTTTGCAAAAAATGTATCGTAGGTTATTCAATATAAAACATGTAATATGCAGCGTGATATGTATATAATAGTATGACAAAAATTTATTTTATGTGCAAATTGATATATGATATATTTACAAGCGAATTGATGTATTATGATTGATGTAATTTGATCCAATACAATATATAAAATTAGAAAAAAGTAGTCATTAGATTGTTGATGTGTTTATATACATATATCACTTAAATTACAATGTAAATTCTGTCTCTGATTGACCTTGACACGAACTCAATGTGGTGCAGCAGGAAGTGGTGCATGTAATACTTCCCTGAAGCAGAAAAAACACTCGTAGTGAAGAAACACCACAGTATTGACCAATCTGTGACAAAGGGAAAACATTAAAATACCTCAGAGACCAGTGAGTCACTTCATGATTTATAAGAAATAAAGTAATTTCATAGATTAAGGAACCGAACGATGCAGCGAGGGTCTGAACTCTGATCATATCTAAAATCTCTACATATCGTTTCTCACCTGAACGGGCGGAGGTCCAGTCTTCACAGTATCATGATTCCTCAACGTGGGAGACCCTGGAAGAAAAAGACTTGATGAAATTTTGTTACTACTTACAAATAACTTGAACTTGTTCCAAATACCTCTGGACAGCATTAGATGCATTTAAAGGCTGCTGTTGAGAGGTTTATAATAACAATATGAATAATCATCATAATTTCGATCAAACTCAAAGTAAGAGATTCATTATCGTCTGCAGTTGGATGAGAAGATTGAGTTTCCTCTGCACATGTGAAGCTAAAGCCAGCAGCTGGGTTCTGCTCAAAGCGTTTCATCCAACTCTCATTTCAGAAAAGTGGATAAAAAAATCATCTTTTGAAAGTGAAAGAATTTGTGAAACCTGAGGCCGGAGTGACGCGAAGCCACTGGCCCTTCTCCGTTAGTTTGTCTTGTTCATTCTGCTCCTGCAAAACAGGAAGTGACGGATCAGTCTCAAGTGGTTTTGATGCGTCATGTTAATGTTGTGCAGCGTCAGCGTGACACGTTTATGGAGATATTTGATATCTACCAGTTTCGTCAGCACTTTATGGACGGAATCATTAATTCCACGTTTCTGCCTCTGATACAGTTTCTCTGTGATCTTTGTACATTCTGACAGAAATATTTCATGTTAGAGCAAAAACGAGTAAAGATTTAGTATTTGTCTCCAATAAAGAAACTTTATAAATGTCTCTGCTCACCAGCGTTTTGGGGATTTGACCAGTTTATTCCACATGAGGACGTGAAATTTCTCAATCAGTATTAACAATCATATCTGCTGAATGTCAGTTGACATGTAAAAGGTAGATGGAATGCATTCAAGTAGCTATTGTCCTATTGACCAATCTTCACATTCACACACAATACGGCACTTGAGGCAGTTTATTGTTCAGGTTCTTGTTGACTGGACGAGTGCTTGAGATACTTCATGAACTAGTGAAACTATCAAATCCTATTAACTTTAGACTTTGGTAATGTAACGTCAGTGTATCAGATCATATGACACAAACATATATATGTATTTCTTTCTGATTTATTCCACCACGTTATGTTTCAACAATACTTCTAAGATCCAACACGTGTGAAACTCTGATCGTTGTGAACCCACTGGTTTTTGTTGTGTGTTGATGTGTGTTGTTGTGAAGGAGAACACGAATCCTCCTGTGACTCAGTTCCACAAAGTGTGAAGCTCTAAGATCAAACTAAATAATATATAACTTCATAAATAGTACAGGCTATTAGATACTGGTCATGTTATCGAACCCTTATGAAAGATTTACAATTTAACCATAAATTTGATTAAAAATAACCTTAAATTAAAAGATAACACAAATATACAGATGGTAAATTTAAACATTAATCCACATCATCTCTGTGATGTTTATTTTATTATATACTTTATATATAAATTGATTGTTCCACGAGATGATTATATAATATATATATTATGTTGGGCCAGAGCCCAGCGGCTGGCCACAAGACACAGGTCAAAGGTTAACAAAGAAAATCTAAACAAAGGCCTGTGTAAATCAAGGCCTTGTGGAACATTCTTATCCACCTGTGAGTACTTTTTCCTGGCAGTTTCGAGAAACCCCAGCAGGTTTCAAGGCCCCCGCAGGAGCACGGAACCCCTGCTGGGTCTGAAGAGCCCAAAAGGGGGGGGGCCACCAGACACTGGAGCCAGAGGAACAAAGGGCTGTTAAACTTTGGGCGGGAAAACATCCTCCTGCAGGCTCAAGAATCTCCCCCTGGTGGTGGGAAAATGTTCTGGGAATGCCTTGGAATCCCCGCTGAGTTCCAAGCCCCGCCCACTCAGATCCATTCCTGACAAATCAATTGGCCGATGTCCTATGACCAACTCCTCAAGGAGGAGGACCTCTCAGGTAATTTAAAAGGGGCTGCTCATCAATAATCGCTGCCCATTCCCGATTCCCTGAAGATAGAGCTGACCTTTCCAGTTAGTTGATCCGGAGGTAATTTTAGGGAGCAATTACAGACGTTTGTTTTATTTCCATTTTCTTTTATTTCTTTATTCAGTCGACGTATAGGACTTTTTGTTATTTTAACTTGAAGAGGCCGCGCACAGGAACTCGCTCGCCGGCCGAGCATCACAGACTTTTCTTTTCACGATCCCCACAGCTGCGCACAGCTGTTAATCCCTGCAGGACAAAGCATCATTCTGTCGCAGAAGAGACGAGGCCGAATTCCGTTCCACGAGCAAGACGAATTCGCTCCATATCCGGTCCCAGCACGAAGCTGCTGCAACAGATGAACCAGCGCTATCCAGCTCGAGCCATGACTTCTTCACCTAATTCCGGGGATTCGCTGACCGCATGTACCCCGAGGAACACAACACGAGATTCACTGGACTTCTGGAAAATCCGCGCCACGCGCAAGCAACACCGCGAAGGTCACAGTAAGAGGCTTTATTGTCTGGGCAGAGACTAGTTTAAATACTTAGCGTGTCATGTTTATTTGAGTGTTTGTTTGTAGATCACTGATCTGGTTTTAAGCCGTGTAACACGAGGGAACGATGCGTCACTTCCGGCTCCTTGTTTACATTGTCGAATGTTTTAAAGTGCCTCGCGCCGTGACAGAGAGCCTCCGGCAGCACTGTTATCGTCCGACTAAGTTTACAGAGACCTAACCTGTTAAAAGATCGGTTTACTATTCTTAATTACTAGCTTTATAATTTGTAATTATTTTTAATAAATAATATCTATTTTAATAATCATTTCTCATGATTATTAATAATGAGCCAACGTCAAATCTACTACTACTATTGCACAACAATTACATACTCTATAATAGTATGCCATTTCAAACAATGTAAAGCCTGACTGATCATAAGAAACCTACTTTACATTGTTTGTTTTTAATTTCAGCAATTTTTAAATGTTGGGGGGGGGGGGTGTTTCAAAACATGAGTGAATATTATATATATATATATATTAGTTTATATTTTTACTATATTTACCACCATAATGTGAGAACATTTCCTAACAGATGTGTTCTTGGCAGTATGTTCCAGCCTCTGCCGCTGGTAGCAGAACGAGGGATGGACGCTGACCGAGCCGATGGAGGAGGGCGCCCCCCTGAGGTGGAGGATGAGTTTGCGTGTGCAGGGATGCTGCGGGGGTCTCTCACCTCGCTGCACCGCACCGTGGAGCGGATCTTCACCGTGACCTTTGGGATCGGGGCAGACGACTTGCCCCCCCGGGCTCCAGATGTGTGAACTAGTTTCTGACCCCTGATCAGTAAAAGGTGAAGTTGTGTTGTTGTTGCTGTTGGTGCGAGTCTCCAGTTCACTGAGAGACCAGGCAGGGTTCGGGGGGAAGTGACTCATTCAGATGAATTGATTAAAGAGACTGAGTTCTGTTATCTGATCAACACACACACACACACACACACACACACACACACTGTGTTCCCTGATCAACACACACACACACACTACACACACCAGTGCTGTAGCTCTGCTGAACAACATTAGGCCTCAAACAACAACACAAAAGTTGACTAAGCTGAATGCACATGTACTTCCTGGTTGCTCCGACTGTTATATACTAGATATCTTTTATTTCCACTTAAGTACATTTAGTGAAGTTCTGTCAAGTGAGACGCAAAGGCTCTGAAGCTCCTCCTTCTGTTTGTCTCGTCTCCTCTGCTCCCGCTAAACAGGAAGAGAAATAAGTGAATCAGGAAGTGAAGGATCAGTCTCAAGTGGTTTTGATGTGTCATGTTAATGTTGTGCAGCGTCAGCGTGACACGTTTGTGGAGATATTTGATATTTACCAGTTTATACAGCACTTCATAGACGGCATCATTAATTCCAGGTTCCTGCCTCTCATACAGTTTCTCTGTGATGTTTGTACATTCTGACAGAAAGATTTCATGTTAGAGCACAAACGAGTAAAGGTTTAGTATTTGTCTGTGTTTGTTAATCCCTAAGTTCCCACCCAAACTAAAACTTCAAAGTGCACGTTAAATATATTGTATTATTTGTGTTATGCTCAGTAGTTTTCCCAGGCTGAATGAAGTGCTCTTCTCACCCAAGGATGAGGGTCTTTGGGTGGAACTGGTCTCCCAGCATTTTTCCATGAGCTCCACCAGTCCCCTCAGCTCCACCTGGTTGCTGAGCTCTTCCAGTGATGGTCGTTGTCCCTTGGGGATCAGGAACACCACAAGGCTGGGTTTTACATCTAGAGTAGGGAGGAGATTATAAAAACAGGTTGTGGAGACTGTGACCTGTTGAGCTTAGATGAAATGTTTTAAGAGTCGACACTTTAATGTAGAATCTAATTTGATAAAAAATCTAATTTAATTTTTGTATTAAAGCTGCATTGACCAAATATTAACAACAGAATAAACACGAATGATGACAAAATCTGCATTTGAGTTCATCCGGATATAGAATCATTTTTTTACTCTAAACTTTGGCACCCCCTTGTGGTAGAATAGAAAGTGTAATTATTAAGGCACATTTTTCATCAAAAGATGAATTTTGAAAGATGTAGAGATTTAAACCCCCCAATTAAATAACTTTGGTCTAATTAGTTTGATTTGTTCAAATAGTAGTTAATATCAAGAATATATGTTTATTCGATTTTGAATGAAATAAGACTGAAAATAGCAGCACGTGGCTCAATGACACACAGAGAATACAAAGGATGAGAGAGAAGCTATGAAACAGCAAATCATCACTTACATGGATATGGTTGTTTCCCTGTGGCGATGGACCACAGCAGGATACCATAGCTGGAACAAAGAGAAGGTTAAAGACCACGATCACCACACATAACACGTCTCCCTTAAAGTTACACAGCAACTAAAATAGTTACTCAAGCCTGGTTCTCGTACCTGTAGATATCAAAGGATCGTGAAGGTTTGTAATTTATGTCAAAAGCCTCCGGTGGCATGTAGCTGATCGTCCCTGCCCCGTCTTCTAAATCCTTCTTGGAAACCTGAGCCTGAGTCTGACTCGGCTTAGAAAGGCCAAAATCTGTGAGCTGGAGAAGAAGGAGCAGTGAGGGACACAAGTAGTATTATTGTCTCGCTCATAACATTAAGTTTCCATAAAAAAACTGCAATACCAGTATCAAGTGAGCCTCACACTCACCTTGACATTGAGATCTGAGTCCAGCAGCACGTTGCTGGGCTTCAGGTCCAGGTGGAGGATTGGAGAGAGGAGGCTGTGGAGGAAGTTTATCCCCAGAGCCACCTGGTGAGCCAGCCTGAAGACCAGTGGTAACTGTTGAACTCTGTCGAAAGTTTTCTGTTCAAAATGAGAGGAATAAAGACAGCTGGGTTCAGCCTCTGATAACGAGTCCACTTGTTTGTTTGTCAACAGGAGTATTTGTGTAATCCTGCTGAAAAGAAAAAGCAACAAACAGACACAAGTGAAAACACAACGTCACAAATGGAAGTAAACACTGGGATCGTCCTGCAGAGCAAGATTCATCCTCGTGGAACCATCACAAGTCCACGTGGAGATGATTCACCAGGTAACAGTGAACTCACGTGATGATCTGACTTAGTAGGACTCGTCCTCTGAACATTAGTACAAATATCATTATGATACTTTCTACTGAGCCACACACACACTGACATGACCTAAGGAGCGTGTTACCTGTAGGGACTCCAGAGATCCGTTCTCCATGTACTTCATGACCAGACCCAGCTGGGCTGAGAGTCCAGAGTTCGGCGTTCGACCATTGAAGACGCCGAGGACCGGCATAACATAGTCGCTGCTTCCTTGACGCATCATTTCGACCTGCCGCAGCAAAGATGAACTGGTCCTGTGTGTGTGTGTGTGTGTGAGGGTGTGTGACACGTCAGTAAATCTCAATTTCTTTTACTTGCAGAAAACCGAAATCTTCGGTAGCTCACCCGTCATAGTTATGAAGCAGCTTAATGGCCACGTTGTAGCACCACCGCTTATGCCAGGCTTGGAAGATTTCTCCAAATCCCCCATCGCCGATCCAAACCCAGTTACTGAATCTGTAGTCTTCCATCATCACTGGAGCTGGAAGAGACCTGTTCATTGGAAGAGGAACTCCTTCAAGGTCCATTGTAATTTTGTAGAATTTATTGGAAAGGAGGTAACACCGAGAGAAGCAGGTCATTTAAATAATTTCCACTCGATTAAAACCAGAGTTAATCTCCAATAAGGAGCTGAGCTGAATGACAGTTGACATGTAAATGGTAGATGGAATGGATTCAAGAGCTCTTTTCTAGTCCTATTGACCAATCTTCATATTCACACACAATACGGCCCTTGAGGCAGTTTATTGTTCAGGTTCTTGCAGACGAGTGCTTGAGATACTTCATGAACCAGGGAAATTATCAAATCCTGTTAACTTTAGACTTTGGTAATGTAATGTCAATGTATCAGATCATGTGATACAAACCTATATATGTATTTCTTTATTGGATAATTGGATTATTATATCTCGATAACTTCATTCTTTCTGTTAATAAAAGGAAAAGAACTTAGTTAACTAAAAGTGGCCCATGGAAACTTCCTCGAGCTGATGCCTAGCGAAGCTGTGAACGACAATCTAAAACCTAAGAACCTTAAAGAACAGGAAATCCTTAAGTTCAAGACCCTGAACCAGAAAATATTGGACATTTTTTGGTTGATGTTTGTCTTAAATAACTAAATGTAATATTTGTCATTGAGAATCTCTTTTAAAAATCCTTTCTTTAACTCAGAAGTGAACCTCCTCACCTGTTCTTCCTGCTTCCTGGATGCGGTGATGGGGAGTTGACAGGAGATGGCGCTGTTGGGAGTCGCTTCCTCTCTGAAGGCTCCTTGTTGATGTACAGGGTGTTTTCGTTGCCGCAGTGGATGTGAAAACAACAAACGAACCAAATTAGTTCAAAGTAGAGAAGAGATAAGACTAAAACTGTGACCAGGCTTTAAACGGACAGCTGAAAATGTCTAATACCGATCAAAATATATTAGTATTTCATCCTCATTTCTGTAATTCTTCCTGGATATTCAAACATTTTCACAAATATAATGATCTTTATGATCATACATGTTTTGCGTAGTAATGTTCTGAATAAAGTGTGTGAAAGCACGATATAGAGGACGTAGGGTAACTTCTCTTCTGTGATTGGTTATTCATTCTCTGTTGCATGTGATTAATGTTAAATGTGTGTTTCTTAAGTTTAGAGACATTAAGGTAATTTCTTACATCTACCCAGAACGGTTGTGGGGGATTCTTTAAATCCCTCAGGGGATTCTTAGCTGCACCGGCCTGACGTGACCTCGTGGTGGAAGGAGGCGCCAGCGATTCACCGATGGGCCGAACAGAGGAAGCTTTGGGTTTATGGTCGTCTGTGGACGAGCGGGTCATGTCAACATCACACATGCTTGCTTGTCGGGATGCCGGCGGTTCTGAGAGGGAACACACAAATGTTAAAAGCTGAAGCTGTGGTAGATGATTTGTTTCTCTTGATCATGACCTCAAAGTAAAGTTCCTCATCCAGCTCCAACTTCCTGTTTACCTTTGACCCTTTGATTTGAGATCCTCCCAGGGACCACTTCCTGCAACAGAAGGAAGTAAAGGTTCTGTTTGTGAGTTGTTTACAATGAACCACTCAACCATTAAACACTAAAACGACCAGTTGCATATACATGCTCATCCCTTAATGAGATGTTTGCTACTGATAATCGAAACTCAGCCGACGGTAACGTCCATGAACTTGTGTTTTAAAAGACACACAGAGAAAAAAACTACTGCAAATCAAAACATAGAAAATACATATTTAAAAGAACACCGATTCTCATCAAAGTATCACATAAGCACTATAACAATACTAAGAAAGGAAAAGTAATTAATTTGAACGTTTACTAGCAAAATACAATCAAAGAATCAGAAGTAAAAATCCTTGTTTTGCAAAAAATGTTATATGCAGCGTGATATGTATATTATAGTATGACATAAATTAAATATATGTGCAAATTTATGTATGCTATATTTACAAGTGAATTGATATACTATGTATTTTGATACATATAATATGATATACTGTACATAATTATCTAAATGATATATACAATATATAAAATAAGATATAAGTCATCATTAGATTGTTGATGTGTGTATATACATATATAATTTAAATTACTATATAAATTCTGTCGCTGATTGACCCTGACACAAACTCAATATGGTTCAGCAGGAAGTGATGCATGTAATATTTCGCTGAAGCAGCAAAAAAACACGTCCTTATGAAACCCAACAGTATAAACATTAAATAAGAGACCAGTGAGTCACATGAGTTATAAGAAATAAAGTAATTTCATCCAGTAAGGAACCGAACGATGCAGCGAGGGTCTGAACTCTGATCATATCTAATATCTCTTTATATTGTTTCTCACCTGAACGGGCGGAAGAGGTCCCGTCTTCATGTGAAGACGGGACCTCTTCTTGATACTTGAATCTCGAATCTCATGATTCTTCATCGCTTCAACTCTGGGAGACACTGGAAGGAAAGGACGGATTCAGAGAGGTTTATAATAACAAAATGAGTAATGATCATAATTTTTATCAAACTCAAAGTAAGAGATTCATTATCGTCTGCAGTTGGATGAGAAGATTGAGTTTCCTCTGCACATGTGCAGCTAAAGCCAGCAGCTGGGTTCTGCTCAAAGTGTTTCATCCAACTCTCGTTTCAGAAAAGTGGATGAAAAATCATCTGTTGAAACTGAAATAATTTGTGAAACCTGAGGCTGGAGTGACGTGAAGGCTCTGAAGCTTCTCCGTCATTTTCTCTTGTTCCTTCTGCTCCTGCAAAACAGGAAGTGACGGATCAGTCTCAAGTGGTTCTGATGTGTCATGTTAATGTTGTGCAGCGTCAGCGTGACACGTTTGTGGAGATATTTGATATTTACCAGTTTCTTCAGCACTTCATGGACGGAATCATTAATTCCACGTTTCTGCCTCTCATACAGTTTCTCTGTGATCTTTGTACAATCTGCCAGAAAGATTTCATGTTAGAGCACAAACGTACGGTGGCCCTGAGAGCTCAACGAAAAGCAACTTAAGAAAACACATACAAGTTGACAAAACACAAGCAAAGTAAGAAAACATCTTCATAAATTTCACAACACAACACAACACATTACAGAAATGCACAGCAAATACAAAAAGTGCACAGCAAATACAAAAAGTGCGCAGCAAATACACAAACACGCAGCACCGCGCTGCAAATAGAGAAACGCGCTGCAAATAGAGGAGAAACGACAATGGAAGTGTTTCCTGAGGACAGCTAAAAGTGATGGACACTGCTGCCACAGGAGACACAAAACCGTCCAATACATCATACAAATTCGGTTCCGCAAAGGGGTCGGCCACCCGCGGCTCCTCAGCCCCTCTGCAGTGGCTGTGTGTGTGCGTGTGTGTGTGTGTGTGTGTGTGTGTGTGTGTGTGTGTGTGTGTGTGTGTGTGTGTGTATGTGTGTGTTTAGCTGCGCACCGGGGCCCGGACCCCGCCCCCTCGCTCGGAGAGAGCCACAGTGAGCTCTGAGCTCTGAAGATGGTCCGATCTAGAGACATGCCGTCTTCTCCTGTTAAACGGAATAAACAGCGCTAACAAGCAAGCCCCTGTTTGTGAGGCCATGTATTGTCCATAGTGTGCAGGGGGAGGAAACCTTTAATATCAGAAGAGACATTTTGCCCCCTCTTCTGAGCGAGTGGTCGGGGTCGCTACACACACACAGACGCACACACACACAGTGAGGCTGAAGAGCCGCATGCGGCTCCAGAGCCGCGGGTTTCCGACCCCTTTGTGGAACCGAATTTGTATGAGGCAGCAGTGTCCATCACTTTTAGCTGTCCTCTGGAAACACTGCCATTGTCGTTTCTCCTCTATTTGCAGCGCGTTTCTCTATTTGCAGCGCGGTGCTGCGCACTTTTTGTATTTGCTGCGAACTTCTGTAATGTGTTGTGTTGTGAAATTGATGAAGATGTTTTCTTACTTTGCTTGTGTTTTGTCAACTTGCATGTATTTTCTTAAGTTGCTGTTCGTTGAGCTCTCAGGGCCACCATACAAACGAGTAAAGGATTAGTATTTGTCTGTGTTTGTTAATCCCCAAGTTCCCACCAAAACTAAAATGTCAAAGTGCACGTTAAATGTATTGTATTATTTGTGTTATGCTCAGTAGTTTTCCCAGGCTAAATGAAGTGCTCTTCTCACCCAAGGATGAGGGTCTTAGGGTGGAACTGGTCTCCCAGCATTTTTCCATGAGCTCCACCAGTCCCCTCAGCTCCACCTGGTTGCTGAGCTCTTCCAGTGATGGTCGTTGTCCCTTGGGGATCAGGAACACCACAAGGCTGGGTTGTACATCTAGAGTAGGGAGGAGATTATAAAAACAGGCTGTGGAGACTGTGACCTGTTGAGCTTAGATGAAATGTTTTAAGAGTCGACACTTTAATGTACAATGTAATTTGATAAAAAATCTACTTTAATTATAGTATTAAAGCTGCATTGTCAAAATATTAACAACAGAATAAACACGACTAATAGACCAGATGACAAAATCTGTATTTGAGTTCATCCGGATATAGAATCATTTTTTTACTCTAAACTTTGGCACCCCCTTGTGGTAGAATAGAAAGTGTAATTATTAAGGCACATTTTTCATCAAAAGATGAATTTTGAAAGATTTAAACCCCCCAATTAAATAACTTTGGTCTAATTAGTTTGATTTGTTCAAATAGTAGTTAATATCAAGAATATATGTGTATTAGATTTTGAATAAGACTGAAAATAGCAGCATGTGGCTCAATGACACACAGAGAATACAAAGGATGAGAGAGAAGCTATGAAACAGCAAATCATCACTAACGTGGATATGGTTGTTTCCCTGTGGCGATGGACCACAGCAGGATACCATAGCTGGAACAAAGAGAAGGTTAAAGACCACGATCACCACACATAACACGTCTCCCTTAAAGTTACACAACAACTAAAATAGTTATTCAAGCCTGGTTCTCGTACCTGTAGATATCAAAGGATCGTGAATGTTTGTAATTTATGTCAAAAGCCTCCGGTGGCATGTAGCTGATCGTCCCTGCCCCGTCTTCTAAATCCTTCTTGGAAACCTGAGCCTGAGTCTGACTAGGCTTAGAAAGGCCAAAATCTGTGAGCTGGAGAAGAAGGAGCAGTGAGGCAGTTAGACACAATTAGCGTTATTGTCTCGCTCAGATCATTAAGTCTCCATAAAAAACATGCCATAACAGTATCAAGTGAACCTCGCACTCACCTTGACATTGAGATACGAGTCCAGCAGCACGTTGCTGGGCTTCAGGTCACGATGGAGGATTGGAGAGAGGAGGCTGTGGAGGAAGTTTATCCCCAGAGCCACCTGGTGAGCCAGCCTGAAGACCAGTGGTAACGGAGGAACTCCGTCTAAAGTTTTCTGTTCACAAAATGTGAGGAATAAGGACAGCTGGGATCACATTATGTTTTTCAGCTACTGTATAGATAAAGATGGAGGATGATCTTAGTTCAGCCTCTGATAACGAGTCCACTTGTTTGTTCG
The DNA here is from genome assembly GCF_947347685.1 of Pleuronectes platessa. Classification (NCBI taxonomy): domain Eukaryota; kingdom Metazoa; phylum Chordata; class Actinopteri; order Pleuronectiformes; family Pleuronectidae; genus Pleuronectes; species Pleuronectes platessa. The sequence continues at coordinate 1,210,708 of NC_070648.1, read as the reverse complement.
TCAACAGGATTAAGCAAAACTTCCGTTTAGGAGTATTTGTGTAATCCTGCTGAAAAGAAAAAGCAACAAACAGACACAAGATTCATCCTCGTGGAACCATCACAAGTCATGTGGAGATGATTCACCAGGTAACAGTGAACTCACGTGATGATCTGACTTAGTAGGACTCGTCCTCTGAACATTAGTACCAAATATCATTATGATAGTTTCTACTGAGCCACACACACACTGACATGACTGAAGGAGTGTGTTACCTGTAGGGACTCCAGAGATCCTTTCTCCATGTACTTCATGACCAGACCCAGCTGGGCTGAGGGTCCAGAGTTCTGGGGTCGACCCCTGAAGATGCCAAGGACCGGCATAACATAGTCGCTGCTTCCTTGAAGCATCATTTCGACCTCCCGCAGCAAAGATAAACTGGTCCTGTGTGTGTGTGTGTGTGTGAGTGTGTGACACGTCAGTAAATCTCACTTATTGTCACTTGCAGAAAACCGAAATCTTTGGTAGCTTCTCACCCGTCATCGTTATGAAGCAGCTTAATGGCCACGTCTAGGCACCACCCCTGATGCCTGGCTTTGTAGATTTCTCCAAACCCCCCGGCGCCGATCGAAACCCAGTTTGTGAGGATCGAGTCTTCTATCATCACTGGAGCTGGCAGAGCCATGTTCACTGGAAGAGGAACTCCTTCAGGGTCCATTGTAATTCTTTAGAATTTGTTGGAAAGGAGGTAACACCGAGGGAAGAAGGTAATTTAAATCATTTCCACTCGATTAAAACCAGAGTTTATCTCCGATAAGGAAACTTTATAAATGTCGCTGCTCACTAGTGTTTGGGGGATTTGACAGTTTATTCCACATGAGGACGTGAAATTTCTTATTTGCTGAATGACAGTTGACATGTAAATGGTAGATGGAATGAATTCAAGAGCTCTTTTCTTGTCCTATCGACCAATCTTCATATTCACACACAATACGGCCCTTGAGGCAGTTTATTGTTCAGGTTCTTGTTGACTGGACGAGTTCTTGAGATACTTCATGAACCAGTGAAATTATCAAATCCTGTTAACTTTAGACTTTGGTAACGTAATGTCAATGTATCAGATCATGTGACACAAACATATATATGTATTTCTTTATTGGATTATTTCTGAATAACTTCATTCTCTCTGTTAATAAAAGGAAAAGAACTTAGTTAACTAAAAGAGGTTCATGGAAACTTCCTCGAGCTGATGCCTAACAAAGCTGTGAACAACAATATAAAACCTAAAAACTGCAGAGAACAGGAAATCCTTAAGTTCTAGACCCTGAACAAGAAAATATTTTGCATTTTTTGGTTGATTATTGACTTAAATAACTAAATGTAATATTTGTCGTTGAGAATCTCTTTTAAAAATCCTTTCTTTAACTTGTCTCCCCCCAAAATCTGTCATATTCTAACCCTAACCCTTTCTGTCAGTTCATTTCAGGAAGTAAATAGAATCGAGTCACAATTCATGGTGTCATGGTGAAAAACATAATTTCTCCTGTTTGTTCCGACTCTTTAATCAACATTGGGGGGGAAGAAAGGATGAAGTGACCTTTAGGTTCTTCTTCTGAGGCCCGTTTCTAAACGTTGTGTTTCTACAAGCGGCTGCATTCACACGCACACTCACAGATTTCACAGGAACCAACATGTTGTTCAGGTTACTGAAGGTGGAATGAATACCAGTAACTCCTGTTCAACCACTCGAAGCGTTCACAAATACTTTCAGTTGTTTCATTGAATGTTAATATGATGTAACATCACAGACGAAGCTACCTGCCTTTTGTCCAGGCCCCGACACTAAAGCTATTTAAACGTTTGGTTTAACCCTAGAACACGAACGTACGATTACTTACAACATCACTAACGTCGGGCACATTTTACCCGATATAATATACCCGATAAAAAACTTTCCATCAAAATATATTAATGTACAACAATACATGGCAATTTGAAGTACTCTTCTTTTATTTTCCCCGATACAACATCGCTTAAAACCAAAAAAAGGTATCATGAGGGGATCCTATAACAAGGATCTAAAATTAGTGAAAAATTTGTTAAAGAGTCGTAAAAGACAAATTCCTAAAATAAAATAATAATAGAACTGGGAACTTGTTCTTCGGTCCAGCTGTTCCTAGGACATGTCCGGTGAAGGCACAATCTCCCTGCATCGTCTTCATCTTCATCGTCATCCGCTTATCCGGGGTCGGGTCGCGGGGGGAGCAGCTCAAGCAGGGGGCCCCAGACTTCCCTTTCCCGGGCCACATTGACCAGCTCTGACGGGGGGATCCCGAGGCGTTCCCAGGCCAGTGTTGAGATATAATCTCTCCACCTAGTCCTGGGTCTTCCCCGAGGTCTCCTCCCCACTGAACGTGCCTGAAAAACCTCCCAAGGAAGGCGCCCAGTGGGCATCCTTACCAGATGCCCGAACCACCTCAGCTGACTCCTTTCTAAGTAAAGGAGCAGCGGCTCTAATCCGAGTTCCTCACGGATGACTGAGCTTCTCACCCTATCCCTAAGGGAGACGCCAGCCACCCTTCTGAGAAAACTCATCTCGGCCGCTTGTACCCGCGATCTCGTCCTTTCGGTCATCACCCAGCCCTCATGACCATAGGTGAGGATAGGAACGAAGATCGACCGGTAGATCGAGATCTTTGCCTTGCGGCTCAGCTCTCTTTTCGTTACAACGGTGCGGTAAAGCGAACGCAATACCGCCCCCGCTGCTCCGATTCTCCGGCCAATCTCACGCTCCATAGTACCCTCACTCGCGAACAAGACCCCGAGGTACTTGAACTCCTTCACTTGGGCTAAGGACTCATTTCCTACCCGGAGTAAGCAATCCATCGGTTTCCTGCTAAGAGTCATGGCCTCAGATTTAGCGGTGCTGATCCTCATCCCAGCCGCTTCACACTCGGCCGCCAGCCGATCCAGTGAGTGCTGAAGGTCACAAGCCGATGATCCAATGAGGACCACATCATCCGCAAAAAGCAGTGACGAGATCCTCAGACCACCGAACTGCAACCCCTCCCCACCACGACTACGCCTCGATATCCTGTCCATGTATATCACAAACAGGATTGGTGACAAGGCGCAGCCCTGGCGGAGACCAGCACCCGCTGAGAACGAAACTGACTGGCTGCCGAGGACCCGAACACAGCTCTCGCTTTGGGAGTACAGTGATTGGATGGCCCTGAGGAGAGACCCCCTTACCCCATACTCCCGCAGCACCTCCCACAGTTTCTCCCGGGGGACCCGGTCATACGCCTTCTCCAGATCCACAAAACACAAGTGGACCGGATGGGCATACTCCCAGGCCCCCTCCAGGATCCTTGCGAGAGTGAAGAGCTGGTCCGTAGTTCCACGTCCGGGGCGAAAACCGCATTGTTCCTCTTCAATCTGAGGTTCGACGATTGGCCGAACCCTCCTTTCCAGCACCTTGGAGTAGACTTTACCAGGGAGGCTGAGAAGTGTGATACCCCGATAGTTGGTACACACTCTCTGGTCCCCCTTTTTGAACAGGGGAACCACCACCCCGGTTTGCCACTCCTTTGGCACTGTACCCGACTCCCACGCGATGTTGAATACGCGTGTCAACCATGACAGCCCCTCAACACCCAGAGCCTTTAGCATTTCTGGCTGGATCTCATCAATCCCTGGGGCTTTGCCACTGCGGAGATGTTTGACTACCTCAGTGACCTCCACCAGGGAAATTGACGACGAAACACCATCAACCTCGAGCTCTGCCTCCAACATAGAGGGCGTGTTATTCGGATTCAGGAGTTCCTCAAAGTGTTCCTTCCAACGTCCGACGACCTCCTCAGTTGAGGTCAACAGAGTCCCATCCTTACTGTACACAGCTTGGATGGTTCCCCGTTTCCCCCTCCTGAGGTGCCGGATAGTCTTCCAGAAACACTTTGGTGCCGACCGAAAGTCCTTCTCCATGACCTCTCCGAACTTCTCCCACACCCGCTGCTTAGCCTCCGACACGGCAGCAGCTGCAGCCCTTCGGGCCTGTCGGTACCCTGCAACCGAGTCAGGAGTCCTCCAGGATATCATATCCCGGAAGGCCTCCTTCTTCAATCGGACGGCTTCCCTGACCACCGGTGTCCACCACGGTGTCCGAGGGTTACCGCCCCTTGAGGAGCCTAAGACCCTGAGGCCACAGCTAGCCGCCGCAGCTTCAGCAATGGAGGCTTTGAACACCGCCCACTCCGGCTCAATGTCCCCAACCTCCACAGGAATGCCAGAAAAACTCCGCCGGAGGTGTGAGTTGAAGATACCTAGGACGGGGGCCTCCTCCAGACGTTCCCAGTTCACCCGCACTACTCGTTTGGGCTTACCAGGTCTATCCGGAAATTTCCCCCATTCCCTGATCCAACTCACAACCAGATGGTGGTCGGTTTACAGTTCCGCCCCTCTCTTTACCCGAGTGTCCAAAACATGCGGCCTCAGATCAGATGACACGATCACAAAATCGATCATTGATCTTCGGCCTAGGGTACTCTGGTACCAGGTACACTTATGAGCACCCTTATGTTCGAACATGGTGTTTGTTATGGATAATCCATGACTAGCACAGAAGTCCAATAACAAACGACCGCTCGGGTTCAGATCAGGGAGGCCGTTCCTCCCCACCACGCCTCTCCAGGTATCTCCATCGTTGCCCACGTGGGCATTGAAGTCACCCAGCAGAACTACGGAGTCCCCTACTGGAGCCCCATACAGGACTCCATTCAGGGTCTCCAAGAAGGCCGAGTACTCTGAGCTGCTGTTTGGTGCATACGCACAAACAACAGTCAGAGTTTTCCCCCCTACAACCCTTAGGCGCAGGGAGGCGACCCTCTCGTCTACCGGGGTAAACACCGCGGCGCTCAGCCGGGGATTTATGAGTATCCCCACACCCGCCCGGCGCCTCACGCCCTTGGCAACTCCGGAGAAGAATAGAGTCCAACCCTTATCCAGGAGTACGGTACCAGAGCTGAGACTGTGCGTGGAGGTAAGCCCCACCAGATCTAACTGGTAGCGCTCCACCTCCCTCACAAGCTCCAGTTCCTTTCCCCACAGCGAGGTGACGTTCCACGTCCCCAGAGCCAGCTTCTGCCGCCCGGGTCTGGTCCGTCGAGACCCCTGACCTTCGCTGCCACCCATGTGGCTGCGCACCCGACCCCAACGGGTCTTCCCACAGGTGGTGGGCCCATGAGATGAAGAGAGGGGGGGCGCCACGTAGTTTTTTCGGGCTGTGCCCGACCGGGCTCCGTGGCAAACCCGGCCACCAGGCGCTCGCCATCGAGCCCTCCGTCTGGGCCTAGCTCCAGACGGGGGCCCCGGGCTTCCTCCGGGCTGGGTCCCATCTCCTCTTCCATCGATATTCATTGAGGGTTTTTGAACCATTCTTAACCTGAGACCACTCTGCCATGAGAGACCCTACCAGGAGCACAAGGCTCCAGACAACACAGCCCTCAGGTTCACAGGGACACGCAAACCTCTCCACCACGATAAGGTGACGGTTCCAGGAGAGGCATCCCTGCATCGTTTACAACTTATATCATATTCAACAAATATTTTACCCTCTATCACTAACGTCACCCGAACACCTGCTTATTGAAAAAAAACAGGAATGGGAGCAGGGAAACTAGCCGACCTTCTATGACGTTAGTCAGCAGTCTGAAGCTACCCAAGTCACTCAAAGAGCAGCAACACAATGAAAACCCCATGACCACACTCGCTCGGGTAAAACACACCCGACGTTAGTGTTCTAGGGTTAAAACGTTAAAGAAACAAGACTAATCTAATCTGAACCTTTGATTAAACAGCAGATTCACATTGCTTGTGATAAGTAAAAAAACAATTATTAAAGATAGAAACTACCTCACAGTTTGATTTCCTGCAGACACAACACTGATAAGAATATGAATATGATTTCTTAAGAACAGGGAAAGCACTCACCCTCGTTGTGAAAACCCTCCTGCTCGCCCAGTGACTCTCTCTCTCTCTCAGCAGCAGCTACATGTGAACAGATTAAAGCAGAAGAGAGAGAGAGCGACGCAGATCCATCCCATAACATTCCATAAGGTGTGTGTGTGTGTGGTTTGTCGTGGTGACAACAGCATTTTTGCACATAGTGTAGATATGTCTTATTTTTTTATCACGATAATCTGTCTCTCTATCTGTCTCTACCCCTGTCTGTGTCATCTATCTATCTATCTCTATCTTTATCTTTCTCTCTGTGTGTCTCTATCTCTCTCTTTCTATCTCTCTGTCTCTCTCTCTCTCTCTCTCTCTCTCTCTCTCTCTCTCTCTCTCTCTCTCTCTCTCTCTCTGTGTGTCTGTCTGTCTCTCTCTCTCTCTCTCTCTCTGTGTCTGTCTGTCTCTAGCTCTGTCTCTGTCTCTGTCTCGCTCTCTCTCTCTCTCTCTCTGTCTGTCTCTCTCTCTCTCTCTCTCTCTCTCTCTCTCTCTGTGTGTGTCTGTCTGTCTCTGGCTCTGTCTCTGTCTCTGTCTCTCTCTCTCTCTCTCTCTCTCTCTCTATCTGTCATCTAATCCTTTTTAAAACTCGACTCCTTCTTTACTTGGACATTTCGAGCAGCGCATGAAGTTTAATATTTCGCCAGCAGGGGGCTGAGTCTGTAATGACTGACAGTGGATTTAATAACATGTGATAATCAACAGTAAACGTGTGCAGCACTAATGCAGTGCTCACTTTATTAGGGACACCTGCACCAGTGCGACCCCATGCAACTGTTGTTCTCCACAGTTCAACTAAAGTAAGAAACCAGCAGGACGTCATAAAGCGGAGGGTCGTTCTTCTGTTTGATTTGTGGACAATAGAAACAACAGAGCATTGACAGACAGGAAGTGGAGGTAACATGTCTCTTCCTGTTCGAAAGACAAACTCGCTCCTCGTCTACCAGGAGACTTTCAAATCATGACCTGGCTTTAAATAGACATTATTATATATTATATTATATTTGTTTATCTTTTTTTATCTACAGGGTGATTTCAGAATCTCTTTCATGCTGTAAATATGTGTTAGTGATGTGTGTGACGTGTTTTAGACATTATGTCTTTAAGTCTGTGTCACTGAGTCAAACACAGAGAGACAGAAAACCCCCTTGTGACGTCAGTGGAAATCCCCCCCTCCCCCCATCTCCTGTCTGACACACAATCACTTTTAAAAAAACACTTTAAAAAAAAAAAGCTGGATAATAATCATGTTTATTATCTACACTGATAATTCATGTTCAAATTAAAATAAGGAAACATGGCGGCATTTTTTTATGTTGAACAACTTTTAGTTTGTAGGAAGATTATTGATTATTATGATTGTTGACTCTGTCTGAGTGGGTGTGTGTGAGTGCGCGTGCTTGTGCGTGTGCGTGTTTAGTTTCGGTTTTGTCTCTCCACCGCCGCGGCAGCACCGATGTCCTGGTCCTCCGCCGCCGGCCTCCTGCTCGCCCTCCCCGGGCCCCGGTGACTCCGGCTCCCCCTGGCCGCCTCCGGTGAGCGGTGCTCGGCTGAGATGACGGACGTCGCTCGGTGTCCGTGTTGTTGTTGTCGCGTGAGCGCGGAAGACTGAGGCGGGGATCGACCCCGTCTCCTGCCGGGAGAGAAACGGTGAAGAGCGATCGAGCCTCGACGTAAGAGCAACACACAAAACGAGTTGTTATCACACTTTTCATCCTCGCGAGGCAACACAACTGTGTGTGTCCGTGTCTGTGCTGCACTTCCTGCTCTGATAGTGTTGTTTCTACTGGTTTCTATTTCCTCTATAGTCACACAGATCAGGGTGGAGATAGAGTTACAGCCTCAAACATCTCCACACGAATTATGACATTTCTGATTTATTCCACCACGTTATGTTTCAACAATACTTCTAAGATCCAACACGTGTGAAACTCTGATCGTTGTGAACCCACTGGTTTGTTGTGTGTTGTTGTGTGTTGTTGTGAAGGAGAACTCGAATCCTCCCGTGGCCACAAAGTGTGAAGCTCTGAGATCAAACTAAATAATATATAACTTCATAAATAGTACAGGCTGATAGATACTGTTCATGTTATCGAACCCTTATGAAAGCTAGTTTACAATTTAACCATAAATTTGATTAAAAATAATCCTAAATTAAAAGATAACACGAATATACAGATAGTAAATTTAAACATAAAAGCACATCATCTCTGTGATGTTTATTTTATTATATACTTTATATATAAATTGTTATGGTTCCACGAGATGATTACATAATATATATATTACATACTATATAATAGTATGCCATTTAAAACAATGTAAAGCCTGACTGATCATAAGAAACCTACTTTACATTGTTTGTTTTTAATTTCAGCCATTTTTTAAATGTCGGGGGGGATGTTTCAAAACATGAGTGAATATTATATATATATATTAGTTTATTTTTTTACTATATTTTCCACCAAAGTGTGAGAACATTTCCTAACAGATGTGTTCTTGGCAGTATGTTCCAGCCTCTGCCGCTGGTAGCAGAACGAGGGATGGACGCTGACCGAGCCGATGGAGGAGGGCGCCCCCCCGAGGTGGAGGATGAGTTTGCGTGTGCAGGGATGCTGCGGGGGTCTCTCACCTCGCTGCACCGCACCGTGGAGCGGATCTTCACCGTGACCTTTGGGATCGGGGCGGACGACTTGCCCCATGGCAACAACGGGCAGATTTGGCTCAAACTCCGAGGGCCGAGTCACAACGTGAAAGCTGCCAAAGTAAGAAATGTCTCCGGTTTTATCGTCAATTATGAGTCACAGGTTGAGACCAAAACAATATCCTGCACACGGGGGGGATTCCATCTTGAGCTTTTGATTTCATCTGGAGCCAGTCTGTGATCCTGGTGTGAAGCCGTGGTGCCAATAAACATGCTCGGCCAATCACGGTTCAGTAAATCATGCAATTCACCCTGTTTTTATATCATCAGTTAAAACAATTTAAACCAAACTAGAATGAAAACAACCCAAAATGACAGAAACCATCTTAAACATATTGAATTTGTATTTTGACCCTTCGGTCTGACCCAGGTCCCATCTGCGAACATGGAGGAGGCAGGTTAATGGCCTATACTGCATGTTATTGTTTATTAAAAACCAAGTAGTAGCCTGTGATTGAGGCGTTACTTGTATTTCTGTATTCGTGTGGATCTAGTTTCACTCCTGATGTGTGAACTAGTTTCTGAACCCGGATCAGTAATAGGTGAAGTTGTGTTGTTGCTGTTTGTGTGAGTCTCCAGTTCACTGAGAGAACAGGCAGGGTTCGGGGGGGAAGTGACTCATTCAGATGAATTGATTAAAAAACTTCTGTTGACTTTCCAGCAAATGGTTTAACTGATCATCTGATCAACACACACACACTGTGTTACCTGATCAACACACACACAACACACCAGTGCTGTGGCTCTACTGAACAACATCAGGCCTCAAACAAACAACCCTAACACAACAGTCGAACGAGCTGAATGTACATCCTGTTTGCTCCGAGCTGCGTGGATCCTGATGATTTCCTTTGCATCTCTGTGCTCGTTGTGTGTCTCTCTCGAGTTCCTTGATCGACTTTGCAGCTTATCTGCCAATGAAGATCATGTGATACGGTCAAAAGCTCCGGAAACCAGTGTGCACCATGTGTTTGTGATATCATTCGACAAACTGTGACAATGACAAACTAATATTTTTCCTTCACAAGATTCACTATTTCCATGTTTAACAGCTCAGCCACGATGGTGAAAATGTCTCCCCCTCCTTCTTCTAGTTATTCGTGAAAGGAGTCGTGAACCAGGAGGAGCAGCAGGAGGTGTCCTACCCCGGGGTCCTTCACTGCGTCTTCTGTGGAGCCAGAGGGCTGTTCATGGACTGCCTGATAAAAAGCACCTCTGCACACATTCTGGTGGGTGGGGTGTGTTCCTACCCTTTTTATTTACTTACTGTGATTAGTGGGAGTGCTGGTAGTGGTTTATGAACTATACTGCCACCAGCCACCAGGGGGTGATCAGATGATTTCGTCCTCATGTCCTCCTTTTTATTTCTGTTCTTTTCTTTACATTTGACTCTGATGAACTATCCCCCGTCAGCCACTTGCTGCTTCCTGTGCCTCTCATGACAGATGTAGTATCGATATTAATCTGATATTCTGGGATTATATTTCTGTTATTACGTCAAGAAATTACATTATTAGTCAAGGTCCCTGTTACGTCAGCAGTTATCGCCCTTATGAAGAAACAGATGCTTGTCTCATGTTTGTTTAGGGATTTTTTTATTCATGTTCAGTAACTTCCCTTTTCAGTATTTGCTGCTGGTTACTACGAATACTTTGGAAATACCTCATGAATCTGTTTACTTCTTCATTGTAGGAAATAAGGGAGTTGGTCTCAGCCACTGAAAGACTAATTCTGTTTCCCTCTCATGGAACCAGGTCGGTGCTCCAGGGTTCCTGCTGATATCCGGTCTGGCAGAGCCGGTGGTGCGAGCGTACTCCCTCATCATGGACCTGGTGGATCGATACGAGGGGACACAGTCCAGACGCTGTGAGACGGAGGACAGAGGCTCGGACGAGTCCCTGGATTCACGCCGGGCCTTCAAAGCTGTGGTTGAGCAGTGGGAGGACCGGCACATCCTGGACCTTCTGGTGCTTCCAGGCTCGGTGAAGGAAATCCTGCTGGATCTGGTGAAAGAGTCCGGGCTCGGATCACGCAGGGACTTGTCGGGGACAGGTGGAAACGAGAATGGAAGGGACAGACACTCGGACACTACATACGCACTCCTCGAGCCGACCAGCGCTCCTGAGCGGTCGGTCGAAGGGATGAGTGCAGCTTCGGGAAAAGACTCCTCATCTGCCGGCGCCCGGGGAAGAGCAGAGGGTTCTGAGGAAAGACCACAGCTTTCTCCACAGGAGGTCGGAGAAGAGGAGCAGCCGGAGCAGAGGGACACGTCAGGGACCAAAGAGAGAGAAGGTCTGGGGGAGGAGGACCAACTGGAGCGACAGTTGTCACTGGGAAACAAAGAGTTTATGCTTCTTCTGAAGTTCTTCACAGCCATGGGCTACACGGAGGACGTCGTGAAACGGGTGATCGCCAGAACCGGATTGAAGGAGGCCTCGCAGATACTGGATCTGGTGCAACAGGAGCAGGATCGCAGTGACCAGGAGCAGAGGCCTCAAGGTGTCCCGGACCCAACACATAAAGATGGTGTTACCCTGGATAAGAGCGAGAGGAACCGACCCTGCGAGACAGAGCACAGGGAGGAGGAGGAAACGGCAGCAGGGCTGGATCCGGTGATGAGCAGCACTGGAGAAGCGAGTGGGGCGACAGGAGGCACCACCCACTGTGAGGGACATGGTTCAGAGGACAAGGAGGAAGGACACGAGGAAGACTTTGTCCTCGGAGTGTTGAAGAAAGCTGCAGCCAGCTGTGGGTACACCGAGCAGAACGTGGCTAGATTCTACAACATGTTGCCCGATCGATCCACCCACCAGCTCCTCGTGGAGCTGCAGCGGGAGGGAGTCCGGGGGACGGAGGCCTCCAGCCAGGGTCCCAGGGAGATGGATGATGTGGTGCTGGAGAAGGAGGAGGAGGATGAAGGCTCTGATGATGAAGGACGGGTGGAAGTGCAAATCCCAAATCTGCGTGTTGCAGAACCAGATTTGTTCCCTTGGATCAACAAACCGAGTCCACACGCCTCACAGCCGAAGCAGCACCAGCCTCCAGAGTCACAAGCTCGACTCCCAGTCGTCCTGCCGGAGGTCAAAGGCCCCCCCATGCCCACTTATCCCTCATCTCTCGATCCTCCACCCGCCAATCTACAAACCAACAAACTGTTTGATGAACCCATCTACTGGTCCCCTCCAGCCCCCCCGAAACCAGATCACTCAGCCCACGACAAAGTCTCACACCCGAAGCCCAAGTCCTCCGTCTCTGTAAAACAAGCCTCTCAAGCCCCCCAGCCCCCCCTCTTCACCAGGACGCACAAGTCTCCACCCAGAGCCAAGGAGAGGCGGGGCTTCACGCCGGCTTCCTCCGTGGTGGTGACGGGCGAGCAGCGGTTTCTAGAGGGACTGCAGACCACGTTCGATCTCCAGCTCACAGACCAGCCCGGAGACGCCAAGCTGAGGACGGTGGTCATCGACGGGAGCAACGTGGCAATGAGGTGGGTTGAACAAACTTCACATGTAACCCCCCCCCCCCCCCCCCCCCAGACACACACACACACAGCTTCTTTAAGATGGATAGACGCATCCAGTCTGAATGTGTTTATAGGGTTTATATGGGTTAAAGATTTAGCTTGTGTGGTTCCCATTTTTTCTTTTAGGAAATATATCACAGATTGTTTTGAGATATAAAAGGTATTTAATCCAGGGTTAGAGATGTACACTGAATCCGTCCTGGACTAGAACATCACTCAGTAGATCACAGACCCCCGTTAAATTCAATGGAGCTGCACCAAATCCCAAATATCAGGCCTTTTAGCCATCCAGACCCAGATCCTGGTTCCGACCTCTGATCCAGATCCACACCAAAGCTCACCGGGTTCATCCCTGACACATATTACATCCTCCCATTACATTCCATGAGAATCTGTCCTGACGTGTCTCTGAAACCTCACTAACAAACCTCCGATCCCTTTGAAACCATGGCGTGGTTCTGGTGGTTCTCCTCCGAGCAGTCACGGGCTCAGTCACTTCTTCTCCTGTCGAGGAATCGCTCTGGCTGTGCAGCACTTCTGGGACCGAGGCCACCGGCACATCAGCGCCCTGCTGCCTCAGTGGAGACAGAAGAGCGACCCCAGGATCAAAGGTGACACTTCCTGTTCCCCGTGTTGTGTCATCACCTTCACGTTAACACAATTAAACCTCTTCGAGTTGTTTGCAGCTTTGTATTTACTCCCAGTCAGAGAATCAGTGTTTGCTTTGTGTTTGATTTGTGAGTCACGTGTGCAGGGTGGAAACGAATCAGAGCTGTGAACATGTGATTGTGTGTGTGTGTGTGTTGTGCGTCTCAGAGCAGCACTATCTGACGGAGCTGCAGAAGCTGGGCCTGCTCAGCTACACCCCCTCCCGAGAGGTGCAGGGCAAGAGGATCACCTCGTACGACGACAGGTACGACAACTCGTGACTTAAAAGGTTTACGAGACCTGACGTGTGAGACCTGTGTCAAAGTACAAACTGTTAAATGTTAAACAGCTCTGTGTTGGTGAGGGTAACACAACTTGTACAGCTGATGTGTTAAAGCAACAACAGGTGACTTTTACTGAGCAACAGCGCCCCCTGCAGACACGTGGGGATCAAGTCTGTCGATGAAGTGGTTTTCAATGTTTTGAAATATAAATCAAACACAACTGAACGATGGTTATTACCCATGATCCTCTACTACCTGACCCAGAACAGCTGCTGCTGTCACAAATCCACCAAACTCAATATGATACTTTACAACAACACCCTGTGTCTCTGGTTCTTTGTCTGATTCCTCTCGTCTTCTCGTCTTCTCGTCCTCGTCTCCTCGTCTTCTCGTCCTCGTCTCCTCAGACTCATGCTGCAACTCGCTCAGAAGACGGACGGAGTCATCGTGACCAACGACAACCTGAGGGACCTCTCTGACGAGACGCCCGTGTGGAGGGACATCATCAAGAAGAGGTTTGTCCTCACTGGACTGGATTGTGTTCACATGAACCTCTCACATCTGGCATTTGGCTTTCACCTCTATACATTTTGTTGATTAATCAGCAACTAAAGCTTTAAATCTCATGTTGCCCCCCCCCCTCCAGACTTCTTCAGTACACGTTTGTGGGCGATCACTTCATGGTGCCGGACGACCCCATGGGGAGAGGAGGGCCCCACCTGGACCACTTTCTGCGCTCAGAGCACAGGTAGCAGCACGTGCACACACACAAAGAGAAAAGAGATGTTTCATGGAAAGCTATTGGGTTTCCCACGTCCTGGTGTCTTCAGAGAAGAACCAATCCTGACTGATGATGTGTGAACGTGTTTCTGAATGAAGCTCTGTCTCCTCTCAGGACTCCCGACCCAGGAAACCACTCTTTTGCTGGCGTAGCGTCCAATTTCCCTCCGACCAAACCCCCCCGATCCCAAACAGAGCTGCTGAACTTCCGCGACCGAACGCCGGGCGGCGGCGTGAATCCGGCGAGCAGGGGGGGCCGGGGGAAAGGGAAGTGGCCCGGCAGGGGGAAGGACATGGGGCCCCAGCACAAGCAGCTCGGGGCTGCGGGTCCTGGGCTGATGCTCCAGGCCCACAGGAGTCCCGAGGACACGGCCGACCTGAGGGAGCAGCTCGGTCATGTGTTCCCGGCTCAGGACAACGTGGTGACGCTGGTGCTGCAGCTGCACCCGGCAGAGACGGACATCAACATGCTCTCGGATCTGATCCTGGAGCAGCAGGACTAGAAATCCCTCCTGCTTTTTTGGCGTGAACTCCAGAACTTGTCCTGTTTTGTGTCCTCCACGTACAAAGGAGCTCATTAGTTTGAGTGTTAATGTCGAGGTTTCTTAACCTGAGTTTCCATTTTTCCCATAAGTTTGGTTTTACTTTGTTATTAGCACAGACTCTGCTTTTAAATGACTCGATCAGAGCAAGAGATGAAATCTTTTTCTTCATCTTTGCACAGTGGGAGGAGGCGGAGACACGTCGTCCATCTTTATTTTAAAGTCCACAGCTTCTATTTAATGTCGTGAGCGATGTGTAATGACACCAGCCGTCATCCTCAGGGTTGTCGTGACCGATGTGAGGTCACCGGTGTCCCCGCCTCCTCCGTCTTCTCTGTTATTAACTTCAGCACTTTCTGTTTTGTTTGTCGAGTTTGAGAAAATAATCCAGTGAGACTCGTCTTAACTTCTTAACAGATGCTTTTTATATTCCAAAAATTATTTGTTGTACTGAATTTATTCTTCTATTTTTAATCCTTTCTATGTAAAAACGTTTTGTCAGAGCATCGGGTGTGAGATGAGGGGGAAATACTAAACCAGCGATTATGACATCACTTTTATATCCTAATTTATTTTACAGCAGGTCCAATGAACAGAGGATGAATACGATGTTTTCACTGTGGAAGAGACGGGACTCGTTCTTTTATGTAGAAGAAAACATCGGGTTTGATTTAAACGTTGATTTTCTGACTGTTCAAAATAAATAAAATTGTATATTTTACGTTTTTCTTTGGTTTCCTGAGTCTGCAGATTCCTCATGCGTTAGGCCTGGATTTTCTACATCACTCGAAAACGACCTGTTGTGTTATTTCAGGGGTCTTCAACGTTTTAAGGCTAAGGACCCCCAAACTGGTGGACAGATGGAGCAGGGACCCCCTACTATATATATTAAATAAGATGGTGTTCTATATTAATAAATATGCATCTTGCATACAACACTAAGCTATATAAATAATTCAGAGATTCATGTTAATGTGTAATTAAAGTAATTTAAATGTGTGGAAAGAAAATTGGTTGATAAAAAAAAATGTCAATGACATATTTTGTTTTAATTTTCGAATCAACCAAACGATTTTGCGACCACCCTGCAGTACCTCCGCGGACTCCCTAGGGGTCGCGGACCCCCTGTTGAAGACCTCTGTGTTATTTGATAAATAATGTCGTTAAGAAATATTCTGCTGTTCATGGGTTTCTCCACCAGATGGTGCACTTTACCTTGAGGTGAGAGAAGAGCAACTCAACATGAGTCAATTCCTATTTTACTGATTTCACTTCTTCTATAACAATCTGGTTGGAAACTAGATATTTTAAATGGGAGGAGGAAATCTTTTCAAATTAAAACCTCACCATGAAAACATGGTTTATTTCTTTTAGTTCAGTCAAAACCCCGAGAGGAGAAACTTCTCTCAACTCGTTTCTCTCAGTTTTAGATCAAACTGGTTCAAGCTTCTTTGGATGTTTCTTCGTTTGCTCATTTTGTTTGAACCCTGACTTTACACGTTCCCATATCTGGAAAGTGTTCAGACTGTTGTGATGTCCTGACTTTAGGTCTAGACCTCGAGGAGAATATCTCTTTACTCCCTCACAGAGTCTGTGTCTTTGTGAGATGCAGGAGTTTGTGAAATTATCATCAGGGTCAAAGGGCTGGATCTCATTTTCTTTGAGCTTCAACCTGCTTGTTTGATGGTGTTTAGAATTTGAATGCCATTTCCATTCTCATGTTTGTTCAGTGCAAACTAAAGTGATGACACAATATAGATTTGTGTTTACACAGTGGTTTGAATAGGACGACGTGATTCTCTCCTGGACTCGCATGAAGTGGCCTCGGTCTGAGAATAGATGCGACTGAACCTGTTCGCTGGGTTTTGAACAACAGAGGCAGCCACACTGCGTCTATTTCTGGAAAGTCCGGAGTTCGTCTGACGCTACGTAAACGCAGAGGGATGTTTTCAATAATCAGTACGTCAGGTGACGTCTGTGGAGAAGTGTAATTACACAGAGAAGCTGAGGCTGGAGGAACAGTGTGGTAACAGTTTACTGTCATGTGTTTAGACCCATTTCACCCCCGACCTTAGAAAAACATGTGAATTCTTCAGGGATAAAGTGGAAATGTCGTTTGTATTTGAAGGGTGAGAGTTTATTTCACATCTTCCGTTTCTACTTTTCAGCCCAAAAAACTGAAAAGAAGAATATAATAAAGATATTTGAAAAACAATTGCAGTCTTTAAGTTGCTTTCTTCACTTTCATTTCTTCAGATTGTGCTTAATTCTTGTTGATTGACTCATCAGCAAAAAAAACACAAAGGTATGCAAAATTAAACACACATAAGAGACACACAACTTTCATAAATAGATACAAAACAGCACAAGCCTTCCCAAGAAAAACAAGAGATGCAAAATCACCTTAAAGGTCAGAAGTCAAAGGTCACACTTGCATCCCGTCTGTGTGTGCCCCCCCCCCCCCCCCCCCCCTCTCTGCACACAGCTCAACCTGAGCGCTCGTACTCGTGTGCACTCGTGCCCGCGCGCGCACGCCCCCGCACTCACGCTCCTCGCGGTGGAAGCTCGCTCGCGTCGAACAGAACAGACGCAGTTTGTTTCCAAGAAGAAAAAGAAGAGTTTCAGAGGATTAATAAAGGAAAGAGTCTGAGGAGAGAAGGAGAGAAGAAGGAGAGAAGGAGAGAGAGACACTACAGACAGGATGACGGAGGAAGAGGAGGGATAAAGACTTTATAAAAACCTGAGGTAAGATGATTCTTTATCTTCACACGACACCTTCAGTTCCTTTGAAACACGTGCACATCTCCAGCTGACACAGTTCATCTGTTTTTAGAAGTTTATTTACATTAATTAAGAAACTTTAATCAATTACTGATCCGAGCTCGATGAGGAAAATCCTCAGGATCGTTTCCTTCGCTTCGGTCAAAGAAACAAGACTTTATTAGTTTTACTCCTGAGTGAAAGTTGTGGATTTGAACTCATTTTTCTGAGCAGAGAATGAAAAACAATTAAAAAAAATCTGTGGTTGATCAATTACGTGTCATCTAATCATTGTACTATTGCCATAATTAGGATGTTTGTATTTCCAGGTCCGACTCTAATTATAACAAAGTGATTATTAGTGTTTGGCAGCACCACAGATAAATCCAGATCTTAAAGATAACTCTGTCAATTCATCTTTTATAATTTACTTTACATAAATATAAATATATAAAAAACCTTTGTTAACCACTAAACTGGATGAAGTCACGTGACAAATATGTTTATTATTAATCAATAAGCGAAGCCAATTAATTCATTGATCAGTCGTCACTTGATGATTTTCAAACTGTGAGTGAGATGATTTTTCACTTATTTTTTTAAGTAGATTTAAACTCACTTAATTGGAAACTGTGCGGCCCCCCCCACCCAGGGGATCTTCAGAGGATCTTCAGAGGTAAACAGCTGACTCCAGTACAGCTGAAGTCGCTGCTGACAGATTCTTCAGAATGTAACTTGCCTCCATTAGTGTCCGGAAGCCTCGACATTCAAATTCAACGGCGTCACTCACATCATGTTTTGAGCCTGAATGTCCTGTTGTCCTCGGCCCGGAGCCGTGGACGTGAACTAAATACTAAAATACTAAAATACAGTGTTATCTGTTCGAGTGTGACTTCAGCAGTTGATACTGGAAACCCCCTCTTCCCAGTCAGAGTCAGAACAGAGATGTGAAACCAGGGACACCAGTGCAGCCGCCATTCAAAGCCCGAACAATAACTGTTCTGTGGTTCAGACACAGGGTCTCACAAGCCTTTGGACTCAGGTGGTTTTTATTTGATGTAAAAAGCCACAGCGAGCCGGTGAAGGTGAAACATGAGCAGGATGAGTTACTGGTTCAATCCCCTCCGTCAGAATCACAACCTGCAGCAGAGGAGACGGATTGAAAAGCCCCGGACACGACGGTGACCCCGGAGCAGAGGGGTCGTGATCCCTCGAGGGTTAAAGGTCTGACTAACGTTGAGATGACGAATTCAAGGGGAAGGTTAAGGCGGTGACGGGGGAAACATTTTTTAATGTTCACTGGGCGCGTCGCTCACTTGTTATTACAGCACACACCTGAACAGTGTGTCGTGCATGAGTGTGTATCTGTGCAGGAAGAGCTCGACCAACGGGTTATTTTGCATAATGAGGAAGCGAAAGGATGCTTGTCATCAAAAAGGCATTGAAAGCATGTGCAGGCTCCACTTCCTCTCTCCTGGACCCAGACGAGCAGCTCGGAGCCGGAGCAGCTTCTCTACGGGTTTGTTCTCGTCCTCTTGTGTCTTCCTCTCATTTGAATCTCTGTTGTTTCTTCAGCGATGGATCCGCGCTGGTCGGGGGGGGGGGGTCTCCCTGCAGTTTAACATGACTTCTGAAGTGGGAGCTTGAAGGATCGATGTGACCTCCGAGTCAACGTGAGTCACCGTCTTCCATTCTCTTGATTTCTCCTTCACTGCAGGTGGAGTGGATATTGATTCTCACCGGCCAGATTGTTTACAGTTGATTTAACTTGTCACGAGGGCTAAAGGTTGGAGACGCTAACACTTCCCTGTTGTGTGTTTATCATGAAGCTGACGAGAGAACAAGCGAAACCACAAGTCCACAGACGGCGAGGTTTCCCTCACGATGCCAGACAAGCAGCCAGGCCTCCAGGACGGGGGGGGGGCCCGAGGAGAAGGAGGCGCCGGCGTCTTCGGTGCCGGACGTCCCGGTCGTCTCCGGTGATGGCGCGGGCCTGGAGCTCGATGACTTCAGGAAAACAACACACAGCGTCAAACAATCCACGAACATTGATGTATTGAAAGGAAACGACAGCTCGGGACTGAGTGAGTCCGAGGTGTCCGTCGAGGTGGGGGTGGTGAAAACAGCTCAGGCCCCCGGACCTCTCGTGGTCGCTACGGCCCTGCAACCGCCGGATCCCGATAGGCTGCAAACACACAACGACTCAGACTACAGCAGCACAAAGTCCAGCCCTGGCTACACGTCCACTAGCTTCAACTCGGACCTCTGTGGCGACGAGTTGTCCGAGCTCGACGGGTCCTCGTTGGAGAAGGCCAACGCCGTCTCCACGGCCAGTTTGGACGACAAACACAGTCCTGACCTCAAACCAGTAGAAGGAACGTCTTTCTGCGACGCTTTCCACGACTTCTCACCCAAAGTCTCCCAGACGAGGGACAGCTTCGACGCCGGGTGCGACGAGGCGGACGGGGACGAGGACGAGCGGAGCGTCAGGTCCGGGCAGAGCGTGAAGGAGGGGGTGTGCGGCTGCTACCAGGCGATCCACCGGGCCTTCCTGCGCTGCGTGGAGGAGACCCCGGCCATGCTCTCCGGTCTGGTGCTGTCCCTGGCCTTCTGCGTGGCCATCATCGTCCTCATCCCTGCCACAAGGGGGGTGAGTGTCCGCTCGTCCAACACACACCGGGTCGGATTATCAATCAAATCTCATCTAGGAACACAAAGCTCAAAGTATTCTGTGGTTTCAGCTTCTCAAACCAAGGCTAATGTCCTTTATCGATATGTCAAAGAAATGATTCCCATTGATTATCCAGACAGTGGCAGTCCGTCATATTCTAATTTGTACTCTCACAGTTTCATAAGGAACCAAAAACATGTATCACACTTCTTAACAGATCTCTGACGTTCAAGGGTTCATTTTGTTCTATTTAACCTCAGGGGCAAACCCGCTGCTAGCCAGTTTACCAGTCCGCTGGTTCCCTCCACAGTTCTTACTGGTCGAGATTATTCGTTAACGTTTGCTTCTTCACGATCTCCTCAAACTAGATCTTTTGTTTTGTTGTTTTGTTTTGAGAAACCCAATTAGTGGCCAAAGTTAAGTATTCTACCATTAAAGGAGACGTATTGTGCTCATGTCCTGGTTAGTTATTATGTATATTTATTTAAATTGTTCTGAGGCGCTAATGATCCGATGTACTTGTTCTCTCGTTAGCTGGGTGTGTCGGGGTGTTGTCCAATCAGCAGTGACGTATATACATAAACACTTCCTTATTCAAAAGGCAGCGCACACACAAACGTTTCCAGACTCATATTCAAATAAATCCAAATGAATTCAAATGATTTTGGAGCTTTGACGTTTGACCTGTATCCCCCCCCCCGGTACAGGATCAAATCATGACCCACGTGGGCGCCCTGTCCGTGGTGTGCGTGGTTCTCTGTCTCAGCGCCGCCCTGCTCGTCTGTCTGCCCTGGCTGGCCACAGTGAGGCGCTGTGGGGGGGCCCTGGCCCTCTTTGTGTGGGGGACGCTTTACACCACGGCCATAGTCTTCATCTTCACCGGAGGACCTGTCACCACGTGGGAACAGGTGAGATGTGAAGGTGTCACATTCTGGACGTTGGGATTTGTTCCTGACTCGTCGTTGACTCTCTTCCTCCGGCTCCTCCTCAGGTGGCGTTCTTCCTCTTCCTGTCCCTGAGCGTCTACACGGTGCTGCCGCTCTCTCTGGCCTGGGCCCTCATGGTCGGGATCGGCACCAGCGTCTCCCACATCGTCATCATCAGTGTGTACGTCCCTGTCACCAGCCCCGAGACGCCGGACCTGGCTGTGCAGGTGAAACCTTTACACTGATAAATCTGTAGAGTTCATTCAGTTTCATCCTAACAAATGGTTTATTGTGTGTTTTATCAAACGTTTCACAGCTAAATTATAGTTGAAATGTGACAGAACACTCCATGATGACAAAACAAGCTTGTTTTTAATGTTTTTAGTTGAAGTATCTGCCCTGTTTGTGTTAAACAGTCATCTCCAGTAGTGTAGAGTTAGTTGTTGATGCTAAACACACAGTTAAGCTGCAAATGTAAAAATAGGATAAAATAAGCGAACAGAACTTCCGCATCCAAATTTGTGCTTGTGTCTCGCGAATACAAAATTTGCCTCTGAATTTGAATATTGTGTGACGCCGGCAGCGTTAACAGTTCCTCTGGAAACAAAGCGTCTGTAGTACCACATGTGTTCTGATGCGTCTCCTCTGACTTCCTCCTCAGCTGGTGGCGAACGCCGTCCTCTTCGTGTGCGTGAACTGCATCGGCTTCTTCCACCTGTGGACGACCGAGCACGACCTCAGGATATCCAATCAGAAGAGAGAGGAGTTCAGCGCCATACGCTCCCAGAAGGAAGTCAGGAAATATCAGCAGGTTGAAACTCTTTTACCCTCAGCTCCTTCAACGATGTTTCAAACGACCATATCTTTGTTTTTATTCAGTCCACGAATCCCCTCACTTCACCAGGAGGTCATTATTTGTTTCAGCGTTTTTATTACAGGTTCTATTTGCTTTGGTTTATTGCCGTTCGCCTGTCGCAGGAAAAACAGACGCTCAGCTGATCAAACTCAGCTTTGACTGTTTCATTCAATTTAACTTTTAAGATGTTATGATTTTCTTTAATTGATCTTTCATGCAAAGCTAAAAAGACATAATGACACGTAGCATTAAATTCTGAGTTAGTTGTTTTTTAAATCATTGAATATATCACTAATATAAATATAACATAAGTATATCTTTTAACTCCATCAGTTACTACAGCTACAGGTTCCTGCTGGAGCCAAACTGGCTTGAAAAGGGTTTAAAACAAATATTTTGAGAACAATATCCTTGATGAAATGATCAATACTGGGTACACTTTGGAGATGATGTGCGGTCGATCTCATAAAAGGGCTCTTTACCTGGACAGCCGGGCTTTGTGTACCCAATGCTCCTCTGGCTATTAGGCCAATAGATTAATGATTCACTGGTCTGGAGCTCGGTGGAGGAACGACCCACACGGTCGCTGCTTCACCGCGAGCAAACAAATAGACAAAATCAAGAAAGACGGTTTCTTCTACAGCCGCTCTGAGCAGATCGTCTCCTCCTCGAGATCCACTGTCCCGTTCGTACAAGGCCTCAAACCTCATAACCCCCCCCCCTTCCCGCCTCCATCCTGTTTGTGTCCTCGGCAACAGGAGCAGCTCCTCTTGTCGGTGTTGCCACGCTACATCGCCATGGAGCTGAAGACGGAGGTGATAAAGCGCCTGTCCAAGCCGAAGGGCGATAAGGAGAACGAGTCCAACTTCCACAACTTCCACAGCCTCTACATCCGGCAGCACAAGGACGTCAGGTGATGACGCTGCGGAAAATTTCACCTTCACCTCTCACAGATACTCTAACTTCACACACTCATAAACTTACATATTTGGTTAATTTGTTTTTAGGAGTAAAATTGTGAAATAACCACAATCCATAGAAGAAAAAAATTGAAATTTGATCAAATTTCTATGCACCTTTATTGTATTTCGTCAACAACAATATTCAAAGTCTTTCCTGATTCTCAATATGACTGTGGAGCTGTTTTGTCTCGGTGCAGCATCCTGTATGCGGACATCGTCGGCTTCACCAAGCTGGCGAGCAGCTGCACCCCCGAGGAGCTGGTGGCTGTGCTCAACAAGCTCTTTGGCCGATTCGACGACATAGCCAAGGTGAACCACCCCCCACCCCCCCTCATCCCTTGATAATGAAATGTTTCCTCACAGGGGAGAGTTTTAAATCCGTCCTTCCCTCTCGGTTCTTCTCCGTCTCTAGAAGAACGGATGTCTTCGCATTAAGATCCTGGGCGACTGCTACTACTGTGTGTCCGGCCTCCCCGACCCGATCCCCACCCACGCCAGGAACTGTGTTCAGATGGGGCTGGACATGTGCACGGCCATCAGGTCAGTTCACCTCACACTGCTCACCTGCCGACCCACTTGATTTCACTTTCAGATATGTGATGCTTTCACTCAGAACCTCGCGCTTGCACTCAAAGAGCTCCCGCTTGTGCTCGGTGCGCTCGCACTCAGATTTCCTCGACTCCAGTTGGTTTGTGTGTCTGCAGTAAGCTGCGCGAGGCGACGGGTGTGGAGATCAGCATGCGTGTGGGCGTTCACACCGGCTACGTGCTCTGTGGCGTGATCGGCCTGCAGAAGTGGCAGTACGACGTGTGGTCACATGACGTTACGCTGGCCAACCACATGGAGTCTGGAGGTCTGCCGGGGTGGGTCTTCAAATCTGCAAAGAGACAATTAACAAACCATAATGTAAGATTTACATGATGGTTTCTTGTCTATACTTAATATAATTATTATAATTATTATTAATAGACGAGTTCACATCTCAGAGGAGACCCTGCAGTACTTGAGTGGGGCGTACCAAGTGCAGGTTGGGAACGGGGGGAGTCGAGATTCTCTTCTTGACGGAAGAAAGACCTTCCTGGTGATAGACCCTCGTAAACCGGACATCAGCTCCAGGAAGAGAGAACCGGTAAGTGAACAAGTGTGTGTGTTAGAGTGTAAAGTGATTCTTATGTCACTTATCTTTGCACATCTGAAAAAATACAAACTCCTGAAGGGAACTGTCGAAGGCCTGGTAAATACACCAATAAGATCTGGTCAGGTAAGATAAGGGAAAAAGATAAGTTATTTGAGGGAATAAGGTATGGTAAGATAAGGAGATAAGATGAGGGTAAGTTAAATAGATCTTACATTATTTGATATAATGCTTGAGTATCTGTGGAGCTCATGAATCCTGCTGAAGTGCCGTTGAGCAAAGCACTGACCTTTACTCTCATATGGTTCCCTTCCAGGGGAACCGACAGTTGGAGCCCCGGCAGCGGGCCTCGGTGCGGATGTCCCAGTATCTCGAGTCCTGGAGGACGATTCACCCGTTCGCTGACCTCAGCAACCCGGAGGCCACGCCCTCCAAGAAGACCGCCGCCCACGTCGTCACGAGCCAACCACAGCTCAACACCGTATGTATTTGTCGCCTGGCTCCTCCCACATTTTAAATTGTTTTGTTGTGTAACTCATTTTTTTTCCACCAGGAACAAATAATCTTTACAATGTTCCTTCAGTAAATATTAATGTGTGTGTGTGTGTGTGTGTGTGTGTGTGTGTGTGTGTGTGTGTGTGTATGTGTGTGTGTGTGTGTGTGTGTGTGTGTGTGTGTGTGTGTGTGTGTGTGTGTGTGTGTGTGTGCTTCAGGAAAGACCTCCCTGCCAGAGCAACCCCTCCAGGTACGTTCACACATTTCTAAATGCTCATTTAAATCAAAGGCATTTGAATAGAAAATAATTATTAATTTAAAATAAAAATACAACATCCAGTTGCTTAGTTTCTTAGTTTGAACCTCCTCAGCGGTTGAAGCATGAGTGTAACAGTGTTGTTGTTGTTGTCTCTCAGTTTTGTCGTGGATCACGGAGTCAAAGGGTCACTGGACACACTGGACACTGCAGGGTCAGTTTTCTCATAAACTCCGCTGTTGATTATAAATTATTTATTATTTGTTCTCAGATGTTTAGATTAATCTTTAGTTTTTCTCTCGTTCAGGCGCAGAGCGAAGAAGCTGAACTGTTTGACTCTGCTGTTCAACGACTGTAGCCTGGAGAAACAGGTGGATTCATCCTCTGGAGCCTGGTTCCACAATATGTGCTTTGACCAGTTTAGAAAATCAGTGGTGTAAAACTTGTGGCGTGTTTGTTCCAGTTCCGAGTGTCGGAGGTGACGGGCCTGCATCACTCCATCGGCTGCGTGGCTTTGATCTTCATCACGCTCTTCATCGTCCAGATGCTCGTCTCCGAAAGGTGAGTCGCTCTTTGTTCATGATGTTTACATACTCAAACGTAGACTCTTTAAAATGATGGCAAAAGCCCCAAAATGGCGGCTCCCTCATCCAGGATATTTTGTCTTTGATGTGTCTTTGATAAACTCTCCCTCCTCCCAGGAACTTTGAGATGGCCGTGTCGTACGGCGTCACCTTCCCGGTGATCGTGCTGCTCCTGTCCATCGCTTTCACCAGATGCTTAGAGGTAAACAAGCATGTGTGCTGTTATTGTTGTGTTAATAGACCAATATGCACGGTTCAGTGAGGAGACAAAAGTTATTTTCCTGTTTTCAGAAGTGGCGATCCAAGATGCCCGTGGGTATCCAGTGGATATCGGGACTGTCCCGGGGCGTCTCCACCAGGGCGGCGCTCCGACTGTTCGTGGTCATTCTGTGCGTGCTCATCACCCTGCTCATGGCGATCCTCAACTCTGTACGCTCCTTTATCATCTGTCAGATCTTTATTTTATCTCTTCTTCTGTATTTCTCCTCTTGAACCACGTCTGCTTTCCGTTTCAGTTCTTCTTGCCAGTAAACAGAAACTGCACCAACATCACCAACAGGACGGAGCTGGAGGCTCTCAACCTCTACACCACGCCCGTGAGTTCAGACCCTTAACAAAGAGGTTTTTAATCCTTCTTTAACTTTGGCAGCTTTAATCTGAGCTTGGACACCTGACATGTATTCTCCCCCCCCCCCCTCACATTCCAGTACTACCTGTACTGCTGCCTGCTGGCCATGCTGGGAGTGATCGTGTTCGTGAGGACGTGCCTGTCGGTGAAGGCTCTGCTGCTCACCCTGGCTGTGGTGGTTTATCTGGCCGTCTTCCTCTACGTGTTCGAGCCGAGGTCCAGCTGCCTCGTGGACCTGCTCTACAACAACACAACGTGAGTGACGTGTGCACAACAGGGGAGGGGGGGGGGATTAAAAAAAGTATCTGATGTTGCTGCTTTTCTTTTCTTTCTGTCTAATTTCACTAATTGTTATATTTATCTGCTTCATAATTGTTTAATTATCATTTCTGCCTTTTTGTCTTTGTCCTTGTGTTCACACGTCATACAGTGATATCAATGATTATTGATTATTTATGTGTCTCTAATTGTTATTTGTCTTTAACCGTTAACACGTTGTCAGAAGGACAGAATAGTCACATAATCCAGAGCAACAGAAAATAAACAATTAAAGTTAAACTTCAGGTTCTATTGTGAGAAAGTCGCTGTGACCACCTGACACAAAATGGTGCCTCGTAATGCAGTGTGCGTTTCCTTCCTTGTGTGTGTTGAATTGTGTGAATAAACAAATCAAGTGTGCAGACAAACGTGTGTTAAACACGAGTTCTCTGTCCACTCAGACTCTCAGTCTTCCCACTGAAGTTTACTTCAGGTGTCGTGTTTCCAGCCTTTTCATTTCCTGCGAGCCGATGGTACAGATTGTGAATCTAGAGTTTCAGATCCTCATCATTTATTCAGGAGCTGTCTATAGACGGATGCCTCCCCCGGGGGGGGGCGGCCCCTTCACTGTGAGACACGAGACACTCTGAGGGATTATGTAACGGAAAGAACACGAAGAAGAAGTAGAAGTGGTTTGGTTTTCCAGATTATGTGCGAGTTGGGATCTAATTATGTGAAGATGTGTTTTATTCCAGGCCCGGAGTTCTGAAGGATCCTCAGATCATGTCGGGGGTGTGGTTGGTCATATTCTACATCGTGGGCCTCATCCTGGCCAGACAGGTGGGTTCACAAATGTTCACCTGTCTTTTTTTATTACATAAAGACGGTGTTTGTCTTCATTTGACCTTTATTCCTCTTTCTGAGACTAATTAACTTCCTTTGCTCTCTCTCTCTCTCTCTCTCTCGCTCCCCCGCTCAGGACGAGCTCAGCTGCCGTGTGGACTTTCTGCTGGAGCGATGCTTCCAGATGGAGAGGGAGGAGATGGAGACCATGGAGAACGTCAACAAGCTTCTCCTGCAGAACGTCCTGCCGTACCACGTCACCTCCTTCTTCATGGGCAAAACCGTGAGGAACCAGGTAAACAGCAGAAAGCACTAGAGCGAGGATCTGCTGTGGATATTAGATATATATTCTATATTATCCTGCTGCGCTGTCTGAAGTGTGGGAGTGAATGAAGATCGCCTCCAAAAGCCAGATGTGACAAACAGACGTTAGAGAAACTTTAGGGCCGATCGTTGGTTTTAAAGTGATGGTTACACGTCAGTAGAACTTCTAAGTGGCTCAGCTGGTTTCCCTCGTGTTCATCTATAGCTACAGATGTCTCTGTGAACTGACTCTTGAGACCCTCTCTCTTCTCAGGACCTGTACAGCCAATCGTACGACTGCGTGTGTGTGATGTTCGCCTCGGTGCCTGAGTTCAAAGAGTTCTACAGCGAGAGCAGCGCCAACAGCGACGGGCTGGAGTGTCTGCGCTTCCTCAACGAGATCATATCTGACTTCGATGAGGTACGAGGGGCAGAAGAGGCGGTTTGATAATGTCTCCGTCTGGATTCTGTGTCCGTCTCACTGTCCTCGTGTCTCTGTCCCGCAGCTGCTCTCCAAACCCAAGTTCTCGTCGGTGGAGAAGATTAAAACGATCGGCAGCACGTACATGGCGGCTGCGGGTCTGACACCTCCAGGCGATGAGAGGAAGGTGAGCAGCGCTTCTGAAAACCCACAATAAATAAAGTCCTGCATCGTTTTCCTCTGTTGACGTGTGAATACAGGAAGTGGACATTCAAAGTTGTATGTTATTCTGAAAAAGCCGCCTCATAGATATGAAAGATTTGTATATTTAAGGTAATCATGAGACATATCCAAAGGAAACAGATTCTCCTGTATTACCATGCTCTGCCCCGATGTTGTGAATGAACAACGTGATCTCTGGCGCCCCCTGCAGAAATACGAGATGTCCTACACTCATGTGCGGGCAATGGTGGAGTTTGCGTTCTCTCTGATGGCCAAACTGGAGCTCATCAACACACACTCCTTCAACAGCTTCAAACTCCGGATCGGTGAGTGGGTCGAAGCCGATCAGACCTTTCCCAACACCCTCAAATGTCATTTTACAACATTTTAACATTTCACAACCTGGATAGAAAACCCACTAATGTTCTCTACGAGCACGTGTGTCTGTCATCGTGTTTAAGGATGGAGTTTCAAGATGAAGTTCTTTTCATTGTTCCCTGATTTATCCCCGTTTGTCGTTTACTTGCAGGAATAAACCACGGGCCGGTGATTGCTGGAGTTATCGGGGCTCACAAACCTCAGTACGACATCTGGGGGAACTCTGTGAACGTAGCGAGCAGGATGGACAGCACGGGAGTGTTGGACAAGATACAGGTCTGAGACAAAGAGACGCAACTAGTGAAAGACAAATGTCCCGTTTCAATGAGACAATAAGAGATACATCGAATGAAGGAACCAATCAGAATCAGAAAGTATTTATTGCCAAGTAGGTTTACACCTACCAGGAATTTGCTCTGGTAGTTGGTGCATACAATGAACATAGAAACATAAAAACACAATAAATACAACACACGTAAGAAAAGCCATAAAAAAATATATATATATATATTTACTCACTATTTATTTCTTATTTACTCACTTTTTCTAATATTTATACAAAGTTACATTTATTTAGACATAAACATATCTAAATAAAATATATAAAAGATAAAAGATATAAAAAATGAACTAAAAAGTTGAATGCTAAACAGTGAACATTGTCAGATTGCAATATGCAATGTAATGCAGTATAATATAATATAATATAATTCTCTCAAAAGGATTTTGATTCCATCTCATGCTCATCGGATTCTTCTTCTTAACGCCTTGAGAGAATCCTTTGAAATTTGCCTCTAACGTTCACTTAGACTCACAGATTTACTGATTCGGTTTGTGTGGTCAAAGGTCAAAGGTCACTGTGACCTCACAACGAGTCGGCGGTGACTCTAGTTCTTGTAAAACTTGTCTCTTTCATCGGTTCCTCTCTGGTTCTCTGCTCTCAGGTGACGGAGGAGACGGCGGAGGTGGTCCGGAGCATGGGCTACGGGGTCACCCTCAGAGGAGTCGTCAACGTGAAGGGCAAAGGGGAGCTCACCACCTACTTCCTCAACACGGACCCGTCCTCTCCTCAGTTCTGAACCTGACCTACACTCATCACTAGACACTGGGTCCACACACGAGCTGCTAATGCTTCTTACTGGTTGATTTCATGAGCTGGGGCTGGCCCTGACGTAGCAGACGGGGGCAGCTGAGTGGAACATGAACAGTAGCTGTGACTTCTGGGAGTTCACCCACGTCCGTCTGACTCTTCACAAACATCCGCACCGACTCACCGCTGATGAAGGTCGAACACCGAGGAGCTGCCTTTGTCTTTCGGATGAGACGCTAAATAAAATCCAGTAGAATGAAGATACAAGACTTCAGGCTGGGGACTGACAGAAGAGAATCGTTGAACTCACAGACTGTGTCAGTGTCTGTACTGTGTCTGGACTCTGTGATGAACCCATATCCTGAATGATGCTCTTTTTGGGCACATTTATCTCTGATGATTCAGAAGCATTGTCCACTTATGAACCCATGTTAGTGTTTATGGTTATTTTATAGGAAAGTAATGAGAAATACCAAAGATAACTGTTGTTTACACCTCACATAAGCAAAAACTTCTCATATTATTTACACATTTTTCAACCTATTCTGTTTTAACTTAGTTGCGAAAAGCGTTTAGGCCTAAACTCGGATTTGATTCTGAATCTGAGAATGTTTATAAAAATATTCTGTGTTTTCAAACCGTTAAGATTTAAAATTTGATTTCTTTATCATCTACACAACCTGACATGATGCTTCAACACATTCACACACAGGCACAATGATGCATCGAGCCACTAAACGTCATAATGCACATTTGAAACTGCACTTTTTAATTTGTTATATTTTTTAATGGTATTTCTGTATTGGAATAGTTGCACACAGAATATTTCCCCTTTCTTTTTAAATACATCCATATATATATATATATATTTATACATCTACGAGGGGTGTTGTGAAGTGTGAATGTACAAAGAGCTGTTCAGCACATGGAAGTATTTTTTTATTTAATTTATAAACTAATAAAAAATATATCACTTATGGATTTTATTGTTTTTTCATCGTCCTTTTTCCTCCACTGATATTTATGAATCTGTGTCATTGTAGTTATAAATTTATTTATGTAGCACAGTAACATGTACTCGGAGTAACGTGTACTCTTATGTACTCAAAGTAACTTGTACTCTTAAGTACTCAGAGTAACGTGTAATCTTAAGTACTCACAGTAACATGTACTCAAAGTACCGTGTACTCTTAAGTACTGACAGTTACATGTACTCAGAGTAACGTGTACTCAGAGTAACGTGTACTCAGAGTAACGTGTACTCACAGTAACGTGTACTTTATGTACTCAGAGTAACGTCTACTCTTTTGTACTCAGAGTAACGTGTACTCACAGTAACGTGTACTCTTATGTACTCACAGTAACGTGTACTCTTATGTTCTCACAGTAACGTGTACTGTTATGTACTCACAGTAACGTGTTCGCTTAAGTACTCAGAGTAACGTGTACTCAGAGTAACGTTAACTCACAGTAACGTGTACTCTTATGTACTCAGAGTAACGTGTACTCTTATGTTCTCACAGTAACGTGTACTCTTATGGGGTTAGGGTAACGTGTACTCTTGTCCTCTTCCTACTTGCCGCTTGTCAACTGTGGAATTTCCCCCTCTCCAAAAAGCCCGCCCCTGAGCGCTGTGATTGGCTGAGGCCGCTGCCGGGGGAACTTCCCTGGCCTGTGATTGGCTGCTGCAGGTGTCCTGTCTCCGCTTCCTGCTCTTGTTTGTTGTTAATGGAGGAGAAAGTGTAAACGGAGGAGAGACACACAGTCTCAGAGTTCTTCTTCTTCTCTCTCTTCTCGTCTTCTGACCCGGGACATGTCAGGCACGTGACGTGCGTGTGTGTTAACATGTATGGATAAAGTTTGGAGGTAGTTGCGTGACGTCACCTCCAGCGGCGGTGAACCAACACGCGTCTTCTCTCTGGAACTCAGCCGCACATCTTCTCCTTCTACAGGTAAAATGGCCGTTTAGTTCCCGGGCGAAGCAGCGTCGCGTTTAAAAAACACTTTAAAGATGTCGGGCGCTCAGGAGCAGCTCCGGAGGCGGCGCCCCCCCAAGATGTTCGTGATCTCGACCGACCTGAAGGTGCAGGACCACCTGGACGGAACCATTCGGCTGCAGCGGGGGTTCATCTGCCAGGAGCAGGACGTGAGCAGGAACAGAGGGGAGTGGCAGTGGGTCAAGGTATTCACTCACTTCTACTTTCTCATGTTTAATAAGTCAGCACGTGGCTTCATCTCACTCCGTCAATAAAGATGGACGAGCTCCCCAGAGGTCAGCAGAGCTTCATTTATACAGGTCAGAGGTCAGAAGGAGCATGTGGATAAGAAGACAGAACAAGAGCAGGGTCGGGTTAAATATAAAATATACATGAAGTAGAATAAGAACAATTAAAAGAAGTTGTAATAAAGATAAATAAGCAAGTCAAAAGGGTGGGAGAGGGTTAAAAATAAACATAATTGAAATAAAATCTGAAGTCTGAAAACAGCTATATTTATAAAATCGTTAGTTTGTTAATGAGTTGAAGCAATAATTGAATTAACAATAATACTAATAGGTAGGCAAAGACTAATGATAAGACAATCCAGGTAGTATATTCATATTGTGCAAATATTCTGACCATAATGTAAAATATGCTGGTTTTAGTTCAGACAGATGATATTTGTCAGTGTTCCGTGTTGTCGAACTTTGATATTTTCCTTCCCACATGTCCCCCCCCCCCCCCCAGGTGTTAGACAATGACTTTGTGGTAAAGCTAGACAGGAAGTTCCTGCTTCCGATCCCCAGTGACCTCAGCGGCCTGTTGGAGCCGGTGTTCGATCCCGAGGCTCGTCTGAAGCTACTGAGTAATGACCCCTCATAGTTTTAGTGATAATTGTGTTTATTCTCTCCGTTGTGAGGTTTTCATAGTTTCCTTATTTTTATCAAGGCAATCCTGGGAAGCTGCAGCACCTGGCCACTCTGCCCCTGGATGCCCCGCTCTGGGTCCAGATGGGTCAACAGGACGAGCTGGCCGAGGCCGACCTGAAGTACATCGGGCCGCTGACCAGAGGGAGCAGCGCGGTGTACTTTGGCGTCCAACTCAAGGTAAACTGAAAACATGTGTGTTTTTAAATTCACTAGATCCAGATCCATTCATTGTTCTCAGAGAAATCAATGAAAAAGTAAACGATAGAGAAAGTTAAAACAGATTCCTGGATCCGCCCCTGATCCAGATCTGCATCATTTATACACAATTTACTTTGTGGAGGTAATAAGTTGAAAACTAATTACCCAGAAGTCATTAGATTAGATTCGATTCAACTGTATTGTCATTGCACAGTACAAGTACTTATACAACAAAATGCAGTTTAGCATCTAACCAGAAGTGCAAAAAAAGGCAGTGAAAGTGCATAGTATTGTGTGTATTTAAAGTGGAATGTAAATAAATAAGATATGTACAGTAAGAAATATATATGGAATAGTACAGTTTTAACAGGTGTTGTATGATATAAGAACTATGAG
>NC_070648.1:1082958-1172958 GCF_947347685.1 Pleuronectes platessa | reverse complement strand
AAGTGATGGTGTATTGCCCCCCCTCCTCCAGGCCCCCTCCTGCCTCCTGCTGCTCATGCCCCGGTTTGGGAAGGACTTCAAAATGTTTGACGCCATCTTGCCCACACTCAGCCTGGACATCACCGACCTGCTGGACGACAGTAAGGACGATAAATGGAATGTTCTGATATTTGTTTTTGGTTCAATTTAAAGATCTGATTTACTTTGAATCTATGTTTATGTCAGGTTTGGTTGTATTTCTATAGAGATGATCTCACACGTGTTTTACTGTGACTGTATTTACTCTCCTCTCCTTCCAGCTCTGAGGCAGTGCAGCATCTGTCAGGCTGTGGCTGAGTGGGAGTGTCTGCAGTGTTATGAAGATGTAGACATCACCCCCGGGCGTCTCAAGCAGTACTGCCCCACCTGCAACACACAGGTCCTTTTTTATTATTTATTTTAGTGTCACAGTGTTATGATCTGGAAGAGACGGATGCATCAGTCCCAGGTGAACAATCCGTGGATCTCTTCTGCTTCACAATGACTCTGCTCTGGTGTTTTCCTGCTGGTCATCAGGTCCACAGTCACAGGAAGCGGACGTCCCACGACCCGGTGAAGGTCGGTGTCCCCGGCGGGTCGTGGTCCGGCTCTCTTCACTGCACCCGCCAGCGAATGTCTCTGTTCGCTGTGACGTGCATCGAGACCAGCCACTACGTGAGCTTCATCAAACACGGGCCCCTCCCCACGGACTGGCTGTTCTTCGACAGCATGGCGGACAGAGAAGGTGAGCGACCTGAACCTGGATAACACAGCTTCAAGTTACAGGATCCAATGCAATGAATAAACAAGCTCCCTTTTGTCCATGTGCTCTCACCCAGGTGGAGAGAACGGCTTCAACATCCCCCGGGTGATGGCGTGTCCCGAGGTGGGACGCTACCTCGGCCTATCGGAGCAGGAGCTGAGCAGAGTGGACGCCGCGTCACTACGGGAGCCGGCCCGCCGCCTGCTCTGTGACTCCTACATGTGTCTGTACCACAGCCCCGAGCTCAGCCTGTACAAGTGACACTCGACACGGACGCACAAAGATCCGACTGCTGTACAACAGATTCACACAAGTCCTCCTCAGGTTCTTGTTTAAACGTCAGAGGAAGACAAGAATATGAAATATTCATAAAGCCACCGAACACTGAATGTATCCAGATTCTTGTTTGCACTTGGCGCTAAAATGCATCTTGGGAAGTCGTCGCCCCAGTTTGTTCCTCTCACATGTTACAGTTAGATTTACACACAGACCTACGCAGCAACGTTTCTGATCAATAACTATCCAAGACAGTTACAGCGTCTCTGTATGATTTTCACAGTGTAAACCCAACTTCAAGAATTTCTCATTTCCTTGTCTTGATGTTACTGCTATTATTTTGTATTTTCAACAAAGTAATGTGTAGATATTTATGTTCGAGGTGCGTTGGGACTGTTTTCTGACCCAGAGCCTGAACAGCAGGGAACAGAGCTTTAGAATCCCAGGGAGACGACAGCCTGACCCACAACATGGAATGTGCCTGACGAACAAATCACTTGTACTTTATTGTCAGTTCCGGAGCCTTGTACACTGATGTGGTGGCAGTGCTGACGTTTCTACCTGAGTTTCCCTGTGCCTTTCTGATTCTCACACACTGTGCAGAACCACTGTGCCTGTGACCGGCCACACACACACACTTTACAGACTGATTTGCACTGCTTCGTTTACATGTCAGTGTGTAAATATGTAACGGCCTTAAACTGACTGTAAAGCTTGCACACGGATGTTTAACTGTTCTGTTGCTCACGGCTTGTTTCCTGTAACAAGCTGCAGACGATGAGGACGATGTTCCACAGAGTAAACGGTTTCCTACTCCTCCAGTTTCCATACGTCTCTGATTGAGTCTTAATTCTCTTTATGATGAAATTCTTCCACAAGCTATCAGAGCTCAGTCATGTCTGCCTGCTGATGAAATCATTATGAATATGAAAAAGTATATAGAATAAGTTTTCCTGTCACATTCTGCGAATCCTTGTGTAGTACAGACCACACCACTTCCCTTCGATGCATAGTAAATTAATACTATCATTATTATTGTTGCTTTCAGTACTATAATTAATATAACATCTTAATAATTATAAATAATAATATATTTTCATTATATTTGTTTATAATAAAATAGAACAAAGCACCAGTGAGGGTGGAATCATTTCTCCGGACCGGCCACTAGGGGGCGATTGTGACCTACGTCATCATTGTGGGCCGTGAATCCAGAGTGCGACGGAAGCTGCGACTCGTTTTCTCTACTCAACGATTATTTCTCCCATTTGATCGTAATAACGACAAAAGCAGCGACCAGCGGCGCAGTGGATGTTCATCTGAAGGTAAACACGTGAGATGACGTCTTGTTTGTGGTGTTTTGACGTAACGCGACCGTGACGTCAGCTGCACATCCTGTGAAAGCGTCGCGTCGAGGCGTCACCTTCGTGTTTGATGGTTCCAGAGAAACAACAGAAGGAATTTCCAGTTAAACCAGGATCAACTGAGTCTGAATGTTAACGTGTGAGGTTCAACTGGCACTGGTGGGAGGTTAGAGAGGAGGAAACCAGGATTCACGGGTTTAACGCTAATATTTAATAAACCAGTGTTCCCCACACATAGAGCTTCTGAGACATTAACATTAAATAATACATTTAAATATGTATTTTATTGTTCTGTCTTTATCATTTAACATGCATTTGGAGTTTCCTGGACATTACAGACATTTCCCTGTTGTTGTGAAAGAAGCGGATCCGGACAATCTCCTGCAGCCTTCTTCTTATGTAAAATACAAACTGGACATTATCCGGAGTTCGTGTCTTATGTCACTTCCTGCGCGTCGGTTTGTCACCACGTCGGAGCCTTTGAGTGGATTTTAATAACTTCAGAGTGTTTTTAACTGATCCACAGTTTCTCCATGTTCAGACTCAGTTTCATCAAGCTGCTGGTTTCAGGTAGAGAAGTAGCTTTAACTGCATCGAGCCTCTGATTCCCTGTCAACCTGTGTGTTTGTCCTCTGCAGGTGTCTTCTGTCTCTGAGGTACAGCAGCGTAGACGTTTGCAATGGCGTCTCCAGGAGGACAAGGAGGAGGAGGAGCTCTGTCGACCAGGGGAGGCGGCGCGGCCCGGAGGATGAAGTGGGCTCTGGAGCTGAGCTCTGGAAACACGAGGTGAACAGAAGGACAGGACATCGTGAATTAGAGACAACTCGGTGCAGTGAAGAGACGCATTCAGTGAATCATGGGACAGTAAAGTTGAATCTTTGTGCTGTGTCTGTGCTGCGTCTGTGCTGCAGGAGTCGTGGAGACCGGCAGGGGGGGCAGGGAGACGTTGTGTATCCCATCGGCTACTCTGAGAAACCCGTCCCTGACACCAGCATCCAGGAGACGGACAAGAACCTGGTGGAGAAGGTGAGGGGGTCTCCTTCTTCATATCAACGCAGATTTTGACTTTGTTAGCCACTTCCTGTTGAGTTAATACTCAAAATAATAATAGTGTCCTAAGTTCACAGAGTTTAAGTTATGAAACCCTCTTTATTAGGGACACTTAGCTGAAAGTCCCTGATCACAAACTGCTGTAGAGAAGATGAAACTGTGATATCACAGGAATGTGCTGCTGAGCATTGTCCTCTGTCTCCTCTGTCTCACAGCGCTGCTGGGACGTGGCCCTTGGGCCCCTGAAGCAGATCCCCATGAACCTGTTCATCATGTACATGTCGGGCAACACCATCTCCATCTTCCCCATCATGATGGTCTGCATGATGGCCTGGAGGCCCATTCAGGCCCTCATGTCCATGTCTGCCAGTGAGGATCCAGTTGTTCACATAGTTTTGATTCACACACAGTTATATTGTTAATTTGGTTTAATCCTTCTCTCTGTTGTGTCTCAGCCTTCAAACTGTTGGAGAGCTCCAGTCAGCAGTGGCTCCAGGGCCTCGTCTACCTGGTGGGAAACCTCCTGGGCTCCGCGTTGGCCATTTACAAGTGTCAGTCGATGGGCCTGCTCCCAACACACTCGTCTGATTGGCTGGCTTTCATAGAACCGCCTCAGGTAAACACTACGATTATTAGAATCACAAAAAGTCTCTGTGTGTGTGTGTTGATCGTCTCCATGGCAAATGAGCTCCGTCAGTTTCTACTGCTGTTCACGTTTTGACCAGCAGGGGACAGAATAGGCTAACTTTGTCATTGCATGTTAAATTGGGTTTAATAAAGTTATGTGAACTTGTTTATTATTAAGAAAAGATTCCACCACTGGTAAAACACACATTTGTCAGATGAGGGTCTCTCTGTCCTTTTAAAAGACAGTTTGTTTTATGTGATAACGTTTTATTCAGCTTGATAGTGAACAGTACAGCACTATTTCATATTGCTTTGTGAGTGTTGATACATCAGCTGATGTTGCTTTTCTGCATATTACCCGCACGATAAATACATATTTGATGAGCTGGTGTGTGATTTCCTCCTGTCGCCGTGTTACAGAGTCGATTCAGCACTTTTCTGATTCTCTGAACTCGTTTCTTCTCCACAGAGGATGGAGATCATGGGCGGAGGGATGGTGCTGTGAAGCTGCCGGACCCGATGCACATGAAGGATTCATATATCTACAGAGGTTTAAACACTGCTCATCCTGCAGCAGACGACCGCTCACATAAGGTTTCCCCCTCAGCAGATCATCAGACTGACTCCTGTTGAACTACTGGGACTTACTCCACACGCACAGACTCACAATCCAGTTGGTTTGTCTCGCAGAATACAGAATTCTATACGGTTTTATCCACAACTTCCTAGAGATTCACTCACAGCCTGTGCATTTGTTTCTTTCACCCTCGTTTCATTTCTCTCGTCTCAGTTTGTAGTGTAACGCTTCATTTTAAGACGATTTCCTTATTTTAGCAGCAACATTTACTAACCTGTTTAACTTATAGCTCTGTTTAATTTATACTGATCTCCTTTCTGAAAATTGTCTACAAAATAAATCCTTATTGGCCGAATTGAAATGTCAATAAACGTGTCTTAATCTTGCTGAAGGAATTCTGGTGTCTGATTTCTAGATCACGTTTAGGGAACAGGCTCAGAATCAGGTTGATGATTCTAATGAGTGTTTTCACTTAAGAAGGTTTCAATGCTCTAATGTTCAGAAACCATCACTTTCCTCAAACTGCTGCAGCTCCTCTGTTCAGCCTCTGTCTGAAACACATTCCACCTGTTTCTGGAGTTTGGGTGTTTTTCTAGAGAGAGTCCATGGTAGTGTCTTGTGAATGAATCCTTTGCTATGTTAATGACTGGACTGTTTCAGTCAACACTGGATGTGGAGGTCAGGACACTTAGTGAGACTAGACACGAATCAGTGAAAACACAAAATCACAGTTATTATAATAATCACAACTTTATTTGTATAGCACTTTTCAATCAAGTCACAAAGTGCTCTATAACAAACGATATGAATCAAAATAACAATAACTAATAATGATAAAAATAATAATATAGATACTGATAATTAATCCAATAGACACCACATGATGTAATGATAATGTAATGTAATGTAATGATAAAAGCTTTATTATGTAGAAGAAGAATGGGTTATCTCCCCTTGTAGAAACCTTTTTAGTTGAGATGGAAATTAATTTTGTCATAAATACATTTGGATGCTTAAGAGAGTGAATACTTGGCCAGTAGAATGCAATGGGGGATAAAATGAATTATTGTAAATACTAAACACAAACACAAAATCTGTTTTACAACCCAAATATGTATATAAGCAAGTAGGATGTATTTGAGAGAAATGTCTCTAATATCTTTATCACATAAGATTGAGACATTTTCATAGACATATAAGAATATCCACACATTACAACAAATCTGATTAATGTCAATCACATTTGACCCATACACCTTCAAAAGAACTGATAATTCAGAGTAATGAGTGAAAGAAAATAAAATAAAAAGGTCAGGTGCTTTAGAGAAACCTTACACTTAGTTTTCATGAATCCTAAAATAATTTCACACGAGAATGATGGCTTTCAAGGTACCGATGGTGATCTGTTGGTCATTCCATCACTTGTTGTGCTGGGTCTCTATCCCAAAGTGTTCCTGGTCAGTCATTGTTCACATGAGGGACTCCCACCTTGAAGAGGACAGGACCCTTAATGTTGAAGCCAAGATAGATGGTGCTCAACGTTGGATCCTTAGGTTCAACCTCTGTTGAAACCTTTTCTTTCCATCCTCCGGCACAAACATCCACTTTATTGTCGTGAACCGTGACCGGGCGAAGGATGTTTTGGATTTCCGGCAATTGCCACACGTCACCGTTCCTCCACATGTTTTTAACCCGCCTTGTTTTCTCTAAATCAGTTGGATTGTTTTCACCTGCCAGCTCAGCGTTCACCGTTTGTTCCACGATTGCATCCAGCTGTGATTTGTGAATCCATTTGCTCAGTCCAGAGCCCTTACCCAGAAAAAACAGAGGCAAAAGGTAACGGGATCGAAGGTACTTGGCATAACCGGACCTTTCATAGGCTTCTTCCATGAAGGTGACATACTGACGTAGGTCTGGGTCAAAACCAAGGTCAAGAGGCAGCTGTCCAGGCTGCCCATCAGTGGGCACTTGTTCCCCTTCTTCATCGTCCTCGTCCTGCAGCACCGGAGGCTGCTCCTCAGGGAACAACCACAGCAGCAGCACCAAGAGGTAGAACTCTGGACTTCTATGACTCCTTTCTGTGGCCAAGAATCTCAAAATGATAGTTTGGAGTTCTTCCACCGAGGCGAGCTGAGGAGAATCCGGCATCCTGTTGCTCAAGATGATGTTGGAGAGGATGTACCTCTCGGCTACTTGGACATCATCAACATTTTCCTCATAGTCCTTTTTCAACTCACGTTGGATTGTCTCTAAATCCAACCCTGATTTCTTCTCCTCCCGAAATCCTGCCCTCTTCCCCCTGGACCTGAAAAGGCCTTGATTCAAACAGTCAAGAAGACCCGGGAAGCTGGTGGAGTCAGCTGCTGCTTCTGTTGTGTAATGTTTGTAACAGAGGGCCACATCCTTCCAGAAGTAATCTGGCTCTAAAGTTGTCTCGTCGGGCTTCGAGTAGGTCAGGTACCACTCAAAGAATTCAAACTTGGCTTCAACTTCCATTATCCTGTTTTGGATTAAAAAATCCTTGTGTGTCTGATCCCTGAGTTTTTCAAAAGCGATCTTTGCCACTTGGAGGAAGCCGAAAAGGCCCCGATTGTTGAAAGTACCTTCTGTGTCCATCTGTAGGGGCTCTTCATTGTCTGCTATCCTCTCCACATCTTCAAATGCTGTGAAGGCCTCGTCTGCCATTCTCATGATTTCTCCTGGTCCCTCACCCAGCCTCAACAAACGGTTCTTATAAACCTGCCCAAGAGTGTCAGCTATGTAAGAGATGTCTGGAGCTCGATTAATGGCTTCATTTGCCCATTCTTCAGCTATTACATAGTCAGATGGTTCTTGAGCAATGTAATACAGACGAGAAACAACTTGAGGGAAAGCGGCGTTCTCTCTGAATTTTATGGACGCGCTCTCCAAGAGAGATAGAGCTTCGTTAAAACTCTCATGCTTCAGTATATCCTCAACCAACCTCGAGAACTTCTCTTTGCGTTTCTCCACTCTCTTTGTCAGCAGATCTTTTATGACCTGGAGAACATGTGGTTCGGCCTGAGACACAATTTTTTCCACTGTAGAACTCCTGGGAATCCCAGAGTCAACCATTACCTCCACAGCCTTTTGTGCAGATTCCTTGTTAATCATACATACATGTACGTGTCCAGGGTTTGGACTGGATTTCCTGATGAAGTTGGTAAAAGGCTCCATTCTCTGTTCAAAGGGGGGGCCTCCATGGATGGGATCAGGTGGGCCAAGAATCCTTTGACAATCAGACATCAGGAGGTAGGACTCAGGAACATAGGCCTTCAGCAGGGCCAACATACAGAACAGCTCCGTGTTGGTGGATGTGGGGTTTTCTCTCATATACAAAACACAGTGCTCATCCAACTCCACCACTGACATCTCCCTATCAACACCAGAGGATTCAATGTCTGGTGAACGACGCTCCATTGTGTTGCTTTATCTTATTGTGAAGCGAAATATTGTGTTACAAGGCTTATTGTTGTAATGGAGTGAGCCAAGAATCGTTTGTATTTCTCTCTGGTTGTGGTTTAACGGGTCAGTGCAGCAGCATTTAAAAACCTGAGGAGGAGAGAACACAGCTTGTATTCATCTCATTTCAAACACACAATCATTTATATAGCACATTGTGATCATTATATAATATAAAAACTTTAATGGGTTAAAGGGACTTCCGAGAGTAACACAAGTTTTCATTTTTAATCTTAATCACAACATTCCCCTCATGCTCAGCTGCACTTTGTGTTTTGTGCTAATTGGAGAATGCTAACATGCTAAACCAAGACAATGAACATGGTGAACATTATAATTCCTAAATGTAGCATGTTAGCATTTAGCTTTTACTTTTCTAATTAGAGACTTGCAGTGACTCACCAGCATGAGATGTTGTCAACAACCTGAAACCAACTTGTTCTTCTTCACGTTTTACAGCCGATCTATTAAAAGAAAGATCAGTGACTTATAATCAGCAGCTTATAAAACCTGCATGATGAATGATTCTGTGTCATTTCAAACATGTAGCTCACTGACATGCATCAACAATGTATGCTGATGATATAGTTTAATTTATCCCCAAATATTTTTGGGGATAAATTAAGATATATAAAACAGTTTAATTCCTAAAAAAAAGAACATGTTGGAAAAAAGCTCCAGTAAGGTACCGACAAATTTTCTAAATCAGAAAAATCAATGAACAATAATCAATAAACATTAATGCAAATCGTTTTACCTGATTGAGATCCAGCAGGTGTGAGTTTGACTGCAGATCCACGGGGATGGACCTTATATACATGGTGGAGCCACTCCCTCTGCATTCCTTTCATAGTTCAGTGCTCCTTTGTGATCCAGCATATTAATAACAACAGATGACTTGTTGATTGAGTCACTAGAACTAATATTCAAAACTTGACTGACCAGATGCCATCTTACCTACAAGGTACATTTACGTGGAAATGAAACTGCAGCTGGTTTCCTGTAAACGGTCGAACACAGCATCATTCTGAAACTGTTCAGTTTATTGTGAAATGATCTGAACCCAAAGCAGCATTTCTATCTACGAAATAAATACGCATTATATAGCAAACATTGAAAGTTGCGTGTAGCCTCTAAAGTCCTCATCTGTCATTCAAAGGACATTATATAGATATAAACATGTTATCTTAAGCAGATTAGAATAATTTTTACTTTCAAGAGGTTTATTCATCATCAGGAACATGGTGCATCTTTACGTTGAATTTCAGGAGCAAAGATACAGTTTTAAAATCATCACAAAATCTTCAACAGTTTGATTCAACCCACTTTCACATGCTGGCGTAAAGTTTACAAGTTTTTATAACTGTTAATAAGTATTTCTGTGGTATAGGAAACTTTGTAAAATTGTTAAATGATTATGAAACAGTTTTAATTTCACAACCCGCCCATGACCTCAACAGTCCTGGATCAGAAACTACAGAACCACCCGGAGCAGCACATCTATGTTTGATGGATCTTCCTGAACTAGTGTCGAATGTCAGGAATGTTTCAAGAACATCAAGACCTGGATGATTCAGAGCTCTCTCTCTCTTTCGCTTTCTCTCTCTTTGTCTCTCTCTCTTTTCTCTGCTCACCAACCAGTCGGACCACTCTGACTGGTTCTGAAGTTTTTCCCGTCCAGTCACTGCTCATTGTGGGAACTGTTGGTTTCTCTTTGAGCTTCAAGGTCGTGACCTTCTACTTAAAGCATCTTGAGATAATGTATATTATGATTTGGTTGCTGTACAAATAAAATTTAGTTGGTGTCACTTTCTCCTGAAGTTTGGCTCTGGTTATTAGTCGCTAACTCCGTAGTCAATTCTCCGGATCTTTCCCGGGTGTCATGTTTCCTGATGTCTTGTCAAGAGGAGAGGAACCGGCACTGAAAGAGGAACCAGACCATTGAAAGCTACAATTCCATTTCATTTTATTACAAAAACAAAAACAGGATTTTCAGAATTAACAGTACAACATATCTACTCAGAATGAAGAAAAAGAAAAAGGGACAGAGGAGAAGAGCAAAGGAGACAGTTTGTGTTTCTGTCTGCAAACGTTTACAAACCCATTCAAATAAGAATTATCAGAAAATGTGTGTCTGCCCCCCCGTCAAAAAAACAAAACAGAAAAATGTTTCATTTAATTACCACAACTGAACGAACACAGAAGAAAACATGGCTGGAAGGTGAAATGATGAAGAGGAGGAGGAGGAGGAGAGGGAATCTCAGTTTTTATATAAAACACTTGGCAGAGGATCAGGTCACATATCTTTTTATTTATTAGTTAAGAAACTTATTTTTTTTTAAACAAAAAAATAAACAATGCTTTCAATTAAAAACCCATTTAAACTCTCACACACAAACATGAAACCCTGATAGATGGATGGAGAAGGGAAGTGGAAAACAAGAGGAGGAGGAGGAGGAAGGAGTGAAGAGGGAGAAGAGCTGATGAGTGAAGTGTGCGACCGACTCACTGTTGACACTTCACTGACCAACACCAAAATAAGAGCCGTCTACGTCTTTATACACATCGTGTGTGAGTGTGTGTGTGTAAGAAGTGTTCGGACGACAAGAGCCAGTTGGGGCAGGAGGGAGGGTCAGCTAGGGTTTGGCAGTGTGTGTGTGTGTCTGTGTGTCTGTGTGTGTGTATTTGTGTGACATTTAGGTCCGTCGCTTCTTCTTGCTGGGCGAGGCTGACGGGCGGGATGAAGGGCGGGATGAAGGGCGGGATGAAGGGCGGGATGAAGGGCGGGCAGAGGGGCGGGCAGAGGGGCGGGCTGAGGGGCGGGCAGAGGGGCGGGATGCAGGCCCGGAGGACGGTCGGATCTTCCTCTTCCTGTTGGCCGTGTCCTCGTCCTCGTAGACGCTCTCTTTGTCAGCTGAGGGGGACAAGATGCATTTTAACATTAAGTGTTTTTACGAAGCATGTTCATAATGAACTGGATGGAAGGATGGGAGGCCAGAGCAGAACACGATCCAGGAACTTGTTCACTTTCTTTCAACAGTTTCCTGAATTTCTCAGATTAAGTCAAGGATCTTGACTCAGTGTCAAATATGCAAATATATTGTGTGCTTCGATTTGATCCTGATTCTCTATCACAAGTTTAACTTGTTGTCATTTATACTTTCCAGACCGAACAGACTGATGAGGAATAAGCTGCAGGTACAAACCTTTCCTGGCCTCTTCCTCCAGCTCGTCCCAGTCTTTACCGCTCTCTTCCTCGCTGCCCAGCGACTCACTGTACTCCGCTGAACACAAGACAAACAACTCGTGTCAGAGACATCGGATCCAACTTGATTTACAGAATTCACATTTAGAAAACGTTGACTAAACCAGGATCAACTGAGTCTGAATGTTAACGTGTGAGGTTCAACTAGCACTGGTGGGAGGTTAGAGAGGAGGAAACCAGGCTTCACGGGTTTAACGCTAATATTTAATAAACCA
Organism: Pleuronectes platessa; assembly: GCF_947347685.1. Classification (NCBI taxonomy): domain Eukaryota; kingdom Metazoa; phylum Chordata; class Actinopteri; order Pleuronectiformes; family Pleuronectidae; genus Pleuronectes; species Pleuronectes platessa. The sequence continues at coordinate 1,161,323 of NC_070648.1, read as the reverse complement.
GTGTTCCCCACACATAGAGCTTCTTATACATTAACATCTAAATATGTATTTTATTGTTCTGTCTTTATCATTTAACATGCATTTGGAGTTTCCTGGACATTACAGACATTTCCCTGTTGTTGTGAATGAAGCGGATCCGGACAATCTCCTGCAGCCTTCTTCTTATGTAAAATACAAACTGGACATTATCCGGAGTTCGTGTCTTATGTCACTTCCTGCGCGTCTGTTTGTCACCACGTCGGAGCCTTTGAGTGTTTTTAACTGATCCACAGATTCCCAGTCAACATGTGTGTTTGTCCTCTGCAGGTGTCTTCTGTCTCTGAGGTACAGCAGCGTAGACGTTTGCCATGGCGTCTCCAGGAGGACAAGGAGGAGGAGGAGGAGGAGCTCTGTCGACCAGGGGAGGCGGCGCGGCCCGGAGGATGAAGTGGGCTCTGGAGCTGAGCTCTGGAAACACGAGGTGAACAGAAGGACAGGACATCGTGAATTAGAGACAACTCGGTGCAGTAAAGAGACCCATTCAGTGAATCATGGGACAGTAAAGTTGAATCTTTGTGCTGTGTCTGTGCTGCGTCTGTGCTGCAGGAGTCGTGGAGACCGGCAGGGGGGGCAGGGAGACGTTGTGTATCCCATCGGCTACTCTGAGAAACCCGTCCCTGACACCAGCATCCAGGAGACGGACAAGAACCTGGTGGAGAAGGTGAGGGGGTCTCCTTCATATCAACGCAGATATTGACTTTGTTTGCCACTTCCTGTTGAGTTTATAATCAAAATAATAATAGTGTCCTAAGTTCACAGAGTTTAAGTTATGAAACCCTCTTTATTAGGGACACTTAGCTGAAAGTCCCTGATCACAAACTGCTGTAGAGAAGATGAAACTGTGATATCACAGGAATGTGCTGCTGAGCATTGTCCTCTGTCTCCTCTGTCTCACAGCGCTGCTGGGACGTGGCCCTTGGGCCCCTGAAGCAGATCCCCATGAACCTGTTCATCATGTACATGTCGGGCAACACCATCTCCATCTTCCCCATCATGATGGTCTGCATGATGGCCTGGAGGCCCATTCAGGCCCTCATGTCCATGTCTGCCAGTGAGGATCCAGTTGTTCACATAGTTTTGATTCACACACAGTTTTATAGTTAATTTGGTTTATTTGTCGTGACCTTTTCCTTCGATCCTTCTCTCTGTTGTGTCTCAGCCTTCAAACTGTTGGAGAGCTCCAGTCAGCAGTGGCTCCAGGGCCTCGTCTACCTGGTGGGAAACCTCCTGGGCTCCGCGTTGGCCATTTACAAGTGTCAGTCGATGGGCCTGCTCCCAACACACTCGTCTGATTGGCTGGCTTTCATAGAACCGCCTCAGGTAAACACTACGATTATTAGAATCACAAAAAGTCTCTGTGTGTGTGTGTGTTGATCGTCTCCATGGCAAATGAGCTCCGTCAGTTTCTACTGCTGTTCACGCTTTGACCAGCAGGGGACAGAATAGGCTAACTTTGTCATTGCATGTTAAATTGGGTTTAATAAAGTTATGTGAACTAGTTTATTATTAAGAAAAGATTCCACCACTGGTAAAACCCACATTTGTCAGATGAGGGTCTCTCTGTCCTTTTTAAAGACAGTTTGTTTTATGTGATAACGTTTTATTCAGCTTGATAGTGAACAGTACAGCACTATTTCATATTGCTTTGTGAGAGTTGATATATCAGCTAATGTTGCTTTTCTGCATTTAACCCACATACGATAAATACATATTTGATGAGCTGGTGTGTGTGATTTCCTCCTGTCGCCGTGTTACAGAGTCGATTCAGCACTTTCTGATTCTCTGAACTCTTTTCTTCTCCACAGAGGATGGAGATCATGGGCGGAGGGATGGTGCTGTGAAGCTACTGAACCCGATGCACATGAAGGATTCATATATCTACAGAGGTTTAAACACTGCTCATCCTGCAGCAGACGACCGCTCACACAAGGTTTCCCCCTCAGCAGATCATCAGACTGGCTCCTGTTGAACTACTGGGACTTACTCCACACGCACAGACTCACAGTCACGTTGGTTTGTCTTGCAGAATACAGAATTCTATACGGTTTTATCCACAACTTCCTAGAGATTCACTCACAGCCTGTTCATTTGTTTCTTTCCCCCTCGTTTCATTTCTCTCGTCTCAGTTTGTAGTGAAACGCTTCATTTTAAGACAATTTCCTTATGTTAGCAGCAACATTTACTAACCTGTTTAACTTATAGCTCTGTCTAATTTATACTGATCTCCTTTCTGAAAATTGTCTATGAAATAAATCTTTATTGGCCGAATTGAAATGTCAATAAACGTGTCTTAATCTTGCTGAAGGAATTCTGGTGTCTGATTTCTAGATCACGTTTAGGGAACAGGCTCAGAATCAGGTTGATGATTCTAATGAGTGTTTTCACTTAAGAAGGTTTCAATGCTCTAATGTTCAGAAACCATCACTTTCCTCAAACTGCTGCAGCTCCTCTGTTCAGCCTCTGTCTGAAACACATTCCACCTGTTTCTGGAGTTTTGGTGTTTTTTTCTAGAGAGAGTCTGTGGTTGTGTCTTGTGAATGAATCCTTTGCTATGTTAATGACTGGACTGTTTCTGTCAACACTGGGTGTGGAGGTCAGGACACTTAGTGAGACTAGACACGAATCAGTGAAAACACAAAACCACAGTTGTAATAATAACGACTTTATTTGTATATCACTTTTCAATACAAGTCACAAATGCTCTATAACAAACGATATGAAACTCACAATCATAGTAACTAATAATAATGATAAAAATAGTAATATAGATACTGATAATAAATCCAATAGACACCACATGATAAAAGCTTTATATGTAGAAGAAGAATGGGTTATCTCCCCTTGGAGAAACCTTTTAGTTGAGATGGAAATAAATTTTGTCAGAAATAAATTTGGATGCCTAAAACAGTGACCAGTAGAATGCAATAGGGGATAAAATTAATTATTGTAAATACTAAACACAAACACAAAATCAGTTTTCAACCCAAATATGTATATAAGCAAATAGGCTGTATTTGAGAGAAATGTCTCTAATATCTTTATCACATAAGATTGAGACATATTTTCATAGACATATAAGAATATCCACACATTACAACAAATCTGATTAATGTCAATCACATTTGACCCATTCACCTTAACAAAAACTGATAATTCAGAGTAATGAGTGAAAGAAAATAAAATAAAAAGGTCAGGTGCTTTAGAGAAACCTTACACTTAGTTTTCATGAATCCCAAAATATTTCACACGCGAATGATGGCTTTCAAGGTACCGATGGTGATCTGTTGGTCTGGGTCTTGATCCCAAAGTGTTCCTGGTCAGTCATTGTTCACATGAGGGACTCTCACTATGAAGGGGGCAGGACCCTTAATGTTGAAGCCAAGATAGATCAGCGTGGCACTCAATGTTGGATCTTCTGGTTCAACATTTTCTTTCCACCATCCGGCACAAACTAACTCCTTAATGTCCTCCTCCCTGACCGGGCGAAGGATGTTTTGGATTTCCGGCAATTGCCACACGTCACCGTTCCTCCACATGTTTTCAATCCGCCTTGTTTTCTCTAAATCAGTTGGATTGTTTTCACCTGCCAGCTCAGCCTCCACCGTTTGTTCCACGATTGCATCCAGCCGTGATTTGTGAATCCATTTGCTCAGTCCAGAGCCCTCACCCAGAAAAAACAGAGGCAAAAGGTAACGGGATCGAAGGTACTTGGCATAACTGGACCTTTCATAGGCTTCTTTCATGAAGGTGACATACTGACGTAGGTCTGAGTCAGAACCACCGAACAACCGAAGCAGCAGCACCAAGAGGTAGAACTCTGGACTTCTATGCCTCCTTTCTGTGGCCAAGAATCTCAAAAGGATAGTTTGGAGTTCTTCCATCGAGGCGAGCTGAGGAGAATCCGGCATCCTGTTGCTCAAGATGATGTTGGAGAGGATGTACCTCTCAGCTACTTGGACATCATCAACATTTTCCTCATAGTCGTTTTTCAACTCACGTTGGAATTCCTCTAAATCAAACCCTGATTTCTCCTCCTCCCGAAATCCTGCCCTCTTCCCCCTGGACCCGAAAAGGCCTTGATTCAAACAGTCAAGAAGACCCGGGAAGCTGGTGGAGTCAGCTGCTGCTTCTGTTGTGTAATGTTTGTAACAGAGTGCCACATCCTTCCAGAAGTAATCTGGCTCTAAAGTTGTCTCGTCGGGCGTCGAGTAGGTCAGGTACCACTCAAAGAATTCAAACTTGGCTTTGACGTTCTTTTTCCTGTTTTGGATTAAAGAAGCCTTCAGCTGCTGGTCACTGAGTTTTTCAAAAGCGATCTTTGCCACTTGGAGGAAGCCGAAAAGGCCCCGATTGTTGAAAGTAGCTGCAATAGGTGCAGTACCTTCTGTGTCCATCTGTAGGGGCTCTTCCTTGTCTGCTTTCCTCTCCACATCTTCAAATGCTGTGAAGGCCTCGTCTGCCAATCTAATGATTTCTTCTGGTCCCTTACGAAGCCTCAACAAACGGTTCTTATAAACCTGCCCAAGAGTGTCAGCTATGTAAGAGATGTCTGGAGCTCGATCAATGGCTTCCTTTGCCCATTCTTCAGCTATTACATAGTCAGATGGTTTTTTAGCAATGTAATACAGACGAGAAACAACTTGAGGGAAAGCGGCGTTCTCTGAGAATTTTGTTGACGCTCCCTCCAAGACAAGTAGAGCTTTGTTAAAACTCTCTAGCTTCAGTATATCTTCAACCAACCTTGAGAACTTCTCTTTGCGTTTCTCCACCATTTCTCTCTTTGTCAGCAGATCTTTGATGACCTGGAGAACATGTGGTTCGGCCTGATCTCCACAAAGTGAGAACATAATGTTTTTCACTGTATCACTCCTGGGAATCCCAGAGTCAGCCATTACCTCCACAGCCTTTTGTGCAGATACCTGGTTAATCATACATACACGTTTGGGTCCAGGGTTTGGACTGGATTTCCTGATGAAGTTGGTAAAAGGCTCCATTCTCTGTTCAAAGGGGGGGCCTCCATGGATGGGATCAGGTGGGCCAAGAATCCTTTGACACTCAGACATCAGGAGGTAGGACTCAGGAACATAGGCCTTCAGCAGTGCCAACATACAGAACAGCTGCGTGTTGGTGGATGTGGGATTTTCTTTCATATACAAAAAACAGTGCTCAACCAATTCCACCCCTGACATCTCCCTATCAACACCAGAGGATTCAGTGTCTGGTGAACGACGCTCCATTGTGTTGCTTTATCTTATTGTGAAGCGAAATATTGTGTTACAAGGCTTATTGTTGTGATTGGAGTGAGCCAAGAATCTTCTCTCTGGTTGTGGTTTAACGGGTCAGTGCAGCAGCATTTAAAAACCTGAGGAGGAGAGAACACAGCTTGTATTCATCTCATTTCAAACACACAATCATTTATATAACTTTAATGGCTAAAATGGACTTCCGAGAGTAAGACAAGTTTTCATTTTTAATCTTAATCACAACATTCCCGGCACTTTGTGTTTTGTGCTAATTGGAGAATGCTAACATGCTAATCTAAGACAATGAACATGGTGACCATTATAATTCCTAAAAGTACCATGTTAGCATTTAGTTTTTAATTTTAGCATTGTGTGACTCACCAGCATGAGATGTTGTCAACAACCTGAAACCAACTTGTTCTTCTTCACGTTTTACAGCCGATCTATTAAAAGAAAGATCAGTGACTTATAATCAGCAGCTTATAAAACCTGCATGATGAATGATTCTGTATCATTTAAAACATGTAGCTCACTGACATGCATCAACAATTTATGCTGATGATATAGTTTAATTTATGCCCAAATATATTTGGCTGAATTTATAGATTAAATATTACACCCCCAAAGATATATAAAACAGTTTAATTCCTAAAAAAAGAACATGTTGGAAAATCTCCAGTAAGATACCGACAAATTTTCTACATGAGAAAAATCAATGAACAATAATCAATAAACATTCATGCAAATCGTTTTACCTGATTGAGATCCAGCAGGTGTGAGTTTGACTGCAGATCCACGGGGATGGAACTTATAAACATGGTGGAGCCACTCCCTCTGCATCCTGTTCATGGTTCAGTCCTCCTTTGTGATCCAGCATATTAATAACAACAGATGACTTGTTGATTGAGTCACTAGAACTAATATTCAAAACTTGACTGACCAGATGCCATCTTACCTACAAGGTACATTTACGTGGAAATGAAACTGCAGCTCGTTTCCTGGAAACGGTCGAACACAGCATCATTCTGAAACTGTGAAGTTTGTTGTGAAATGATCTGAACACAAAGCAGCATTTTCTATCTACGAAATAAATACGCATTATATAGCAAACATTGAAAGTTGTGTGTAGCCTCTAAAGTCCTCGTCTGTCATTCAAAGGGCCTCATATAGATATGAACATATCTAAAGCAGATTAGATTATTTTGAAGTTTCAAGAGGTTTATTCATCATCAGGAACATGGTGCATGTGTACGTTGAATGTAAGGAGCAAAGATACAGTTTTGGAATCATTACAAAATCTTCAACAGTTTGATTCAACCCACTTTCACGTGCTGGGGTAAAGTTTACAAGTTTTTATAACTGTTAATAAGTATTTCTGTGTTATAAGAAACTTTGTAAATGTTAAATGATTATGAAACAGTTTTAATTTCACAACTCGCCCAAGACCTCAACAGTCCTGGATCAGAAACTACAGAACCACCCGGAGCAGCACATCCATGTTTGATGGATCTTCCTGAACTAGTGTCGAATGTCAGGAATGTTTCAAGAACATCAAGACCTGGATGATTCAGAGCTCTCTCTCTCTTTCGCTTTCTCTCTCTTTGTCTCTCTCTCTTTTCTCTGCTCACCAACCAGTCGGACCACACTCACTCTGGTTCTGGTTTCCTGAATTTCTCAGATTAATTCAAGGATCTTGACTCAGTGTCAAATATGCAAATATATTGTGTGCTTCGATTTGATCCTGATTCTTTATCACAGGTTTAACTTGTTGTCATTTATACTTTCCGGACCGAACAGACTGATGAGGAATAAGCTGCAGGTACAAACCTTTCCTGGCCTCTTCCTCCAGCTCGTCCCAGTATTTACCGCTCTCTTCCTCGCTGCCCAGCGACTCACTGTACTCCGCTGAACACAAGACAAACAACTCGTGTCAGAGACATCGGATCCAACTTGATTTACAGAATTCACATTTAGAAAACGTTGACTAAACCAGGATCAACTGAGTCTGAATGTTAACGTGTGAGGTTCAACTGGCACTGGTGGGAGGTTAGAGAGGAGGAAACCAGGATTCACGGGTTTAACGCTAATATTTAATAAACCAGTGTTCCCCACACATAGAGCTTCTGAGACATTAACATCTAAATATGTATTTATTGTTCTGTCTTTATCATTTAACATGCATTTGGAGTTTCCTGGACATTACAGACATTTCCCTGTTGTTGTGAATGAAGCGGATCCGGACAATCTCCTGCAGCCTTCTTCTTATGTAAAATACAAACTGGACATTATCCGGAGTTCGTGTCTTATGTCACTTCCTGCGCGTCGGTTTGTCACCACGTCGGAGCCTTTGAGTGTTTTTAACTGATCCACAGATTTCCAGTCAACATGTGTGTTTGTCCTCTGCAGGTGTCTTCTGTCTCTGAGGTACAGCAGCGTAGACGTTTGCCATGGCGTCTCCAGGAGGACAAGGAGGAGGAGGAGGAGGAGCTCTGTCGACCAGGGGAGGCGGCGCGGCCCGGAGGATGAAGTGGGCTCTGGAGCTGAGCTCTGGAAACACGAGGTGAACAGAAGGACAGGACATCATGAATTAGAGACAACTCGGTGCAGTGAAGAGACACATTCAGTGAATCATGGGACAGTAAAGTTGAATCTTTGTGCTGTGTCTGTGCTGCGTCTGTGCTGCAGGAGTCGTGGAGACCGGCAGGGGGGGCAGGGAGACGTTGTGTATCCCATCGGCTACTCTGAGAAACCCGTCCCTGACACCAGCATCCAGGAGACGGACAAGAACCTGGTGGAGAAGGTGAGGGGGTCTCCTTCTTCATATCAATGCAGATATTGACTTTGTTTGCCACTTCCTGTTGAGTTTATACTCAAATAAGTTCCTAAGTTCACAGAGTTTAAGTAATGAAACCCTCTTTATTAGGGACACTTAGCTGAAAGTCCCTGATCACAAACTGCTGTAGAGAAGATGAAACTGTGATATCACAGGAATGTGCTGCTGAGCATTGTCCTCTGTCTCCTCTGTCTCACAGCGCTGCTGGGACGTGGCCCTTGGTCCCCTGAAGCAGATCCCCATGAACCTGTTCATCATGTACATGTCGGGCAACACCATCTCCATCTTCCCCATCATGATGGTCTGCATGATGGCCTGGAGGCCCATTCAGGCCCTCATGTCCATGTCTGCCAGTGAGGATCCAGTTGTTCACATAGTTTTGATTCACACACAGTTTTATAGTTAATTTGGTTTATTTGTCGTGACCTTTTCCTTCGATCCTTCTCTCTGTTGTGTCTCAGCCTTCAAACTGTTGGAGAGCTCCAGTCAGCAGTGGCTCCAGGGCCTCGTCTACCTGGTGGGAAACCTCCTGGGCTCCGCGTTGGCCATTTACAAGTGTCAGTCGATGGGCCTGCTCCCAACACACTCGTCTGATTGGCTGGCTTTCATAGAACCGCCTCAGGTAAACACTACGATTATTAGAATCACAAAAAGTCTCTGTGTGTGTGTGTTGATCGTCTCCATGGCAAATGAGCTCCGTCAGTTTCTACTGCTGTTCACGCTTTGACCAGCAGGGGACAGAATAGGCTAACTTTGTCATTGCATGTTAAATTGGGTTTAATAAAGTTATGTGAACTAGTTTATTATTAAGAAAAGATTCCACCACTGGTAAAACACACATTTGTCAGATGAGGGTCTCTCTGTCCTTTTAAAAGACAGTTTGTTTTATGTGATAACGTTTTATTCAGCTTGATAGTGAACAGTACAGCACTATTTCATATTGCTTTGTGAGAGTTGATATATCAGCTATTGTTGCTTTTCTGCATTTAACCCACATACGATAAATACATATTTGATGAGCTGTTGTGTGATTTCCTCCTGTCGCCGTGTTACAGAGTCGATTCAGCACTTTCTGATTCTCTGAACTTGTTTCTTCTCCACAGAGGATGGAGATCATGGGCGGAGGGATGGTGCTGTGAAGCTGCCGGACCCGATGCACATGAAGGATTCATATATCCACAGAGGTTTAAACACTGCTCATCCTGCAGCAGACGACCGCTCACACAAGGTTTCCCCCTCAGCAGATCATCAGACTGACTCCTGTTGAACTACTGGGACTTACTCCACACGCACAGACTCACAATCCCGTTGGTTTGTCTTGCAGAATACAGAATTCTATACGGTTTTATCCACAACTTCCTAGAGATTCACTCACAGCCTGTGCATTTGTTTCTTTCCCCCTCGTTTCATTTCTCTCGTCTCAGTTTGTAGTGAAACGCTTCATTTTAAGACAATTCCTTTTTGTTAGCAGCAACATTTACTAACCTGTTTAACTTATAGCTCTGTCTAATTTATACTGATCTCCTGTCTGAAAATTGTCTATGAAATAAATCCTTATTGGCCGAATTGAAATGTCAATAAACGTGTCTTAATCTTGCTGAAGGAATTCTGGTGTCTGATTTCTAGATCACGTTTAGGGAACAGGCTCAGAATCAGGTTGATGATTCTAATGAGTGTTTTTAATTAAGAAGGTTTCAATGCTCTAATGTTCAGAAACCATCACTTTCCTCAAACTGCTGCAGCTCCTCTGTTCAGCCTCTGTCTGAAACACATTTCACCTGTTTCTGGAGTTTTGGTGTGTTTTTCTAGAGAGAGTCTGTGGTTGTGTCTTGTGAATGAACCCTTTGCTATGTGAATGACTGGACTGTTTCAGTCAACACTGGGTGTGGAGGTCAGGACACTTAGTGAAACTAGACGAGAATCAGTGAAAACACACAAAACCACAGTTATAAATATAATAACGACTTTATTTGTATAGCACTTTTCAATACAAGTCAGTTATTACAATCAAAATAACCGTAATAACTAATGATAATAATGATAAAAATAATATAGATACTGATAATAAATCCAATAGACACCACATGATAAAAGCTTTATATGTAGAAGAAGAATGGGTTATCTCCCCTGGTAGAAACCTTTTTAGTTGAGATGGAAATTCATTTTGTCATCAATACATTTGGATGCCTAAGAGAGTGAATACTTGGCCAGTAGAATGCAATGGGGGATAAAATGAATTATTGTAAATACTAAACACAAACACAAAATCAGTTTTCAACCCAAATATGTATATAAGCAAGTAGGCTGTATATGAGAGAAATGTCTTTAATATCTTTATCACATAAGATTGAGACATATTTTCATAGACATATAAGAATATCCACACATTACAACAAATCAGATTAATGTCAATCACATTTGACCCATACACCTTCAAAAGAACTGATAATTCAGAGTAATGAGTGAAATAAAATAAAATAAAAAGGTCAGGTGCTTTAGAGAAACCTTACACTTAGTTCTCCCACCTTGACGAGGATGTCAAGGTGGGACCCTTAATGTTGAAGCCAAGATAGATGGTGCTCAACGATGGATCCTTAGGTTCAACCTCTGTTGAAACCTTTTCTTTCCACCCTCCGGCACAAACATCCACTTTATTGTCGTGAACCGTGACCGGGCGAAGGATGTTTCTGATTTCCGGCAATTGCCACACGTCACCGTTCCTCCACATGTTTTCAATCCGCCTTGTTTTCTCTAAATCAGTTGGATTCTTTTCACCTGCCAGCTCAGTGTTCACCCTTTGTTCCACGATTGCATCCAGCCGTGATTTGTGAATCCATTTGCTCAGTCCAGAGCCCTCACCCAGAAAAAACAGAGGCAAAAGGTAACGGGATCGAAGGTACTTGGCATAACTGGACCTTTCATAGGCTTTTTCCATGAAGGTGACATACTGATGTAGGTCTGAGTCAGAACCAAGGTCAAGAGGCAGCTGTCCAGGCTGCCCATCTGTGGGCGCTTGTTCCACTTCTTCATCGTCCTCGTCCTGCAGCACCAGAGGCTGCTCCTCAGGGAACACCCACAGCAGCAGCACCAAGAGGTAGAACTCTGGACTTCTATGCCTCCTTTCTGTGGCCAAGAATCTCGAAAGGATAGTTTGGAGTTCTTCCACCGAGGCGAGCTGAGGAGAATCCGGCATCTTGTTGCTCAAGATGATGTTGGAGAGGATGTACCTCTCAGCTACTTGGACATCATCAACATTTTCCTCATAGTGGTTTTTCAACTCACGTTGGATTTCCTCTAAATCAAACCCTGATTTCTCCTCCTCCTGAAATCCTGCCCTCTTCCCCCTGGACCTGAAAAGGCCTTGATTCAAACAGTCAAGAAGACCTGGGAAGCTGGTGGAGTCAGCTGCTGCTTCTGTTGTGTAATGTTCGTAACAGAGTGCCACATCCTTCCAGAAGTAATCTGGCTCTAAAGTTGTCTCATTGGGCTTCGAGTAGGTCAGGTACCACTCAAAGAATTCAAACTTGGCTTTGACGTTCTTTCTCCTGTTTTGGATTAAAGAAGCCCTCAGCTGCTGGTCACTGAGTTTTTCAAAAGCGATCTTTGCCACTTGGAGGAAGCCGAAAAGGCCCCGATTGTTGAAAGTATCTGCAATGCTTGCAGTACCTTCTGTGTCCATCTGTAGGGGCTCTTCATTGTCTGCTTTCTTCTCCACATCTTTAAATGCTGTGAAGGCCTCGTCTGCCATTCTCATGATTTCGTCTGGTCCCTCACCCAGCCTCAACAAACGGTTCTTATAAACCTGCCCAAGAGTGTCAGCTATGTAAGAGATGTCTTGAGCTCGATCAATGGCTTTCTTTGCCCATTCTTCAGCTTTTACATAGTCAGATGGTTCTTTAGCAATGTAATACAGACGAGAAACAACTTGGGGGAAAGCGGCGTTCTCTCTGAATTTTGTTGACGCGTTCTTCAAGACAAATAGAGCTTTGTAAAACCTCTCATGCTTCAGTATATCTTCAACCAACCCTGAGAACTTCTCTTGGCGGTTATCTACCGTTTCTCTCTTTGTCAGCAGATCTTTGATGACTTGGAGAACATGTGGTTCGGCCTGAGCTCCACAAAGTGAGAACATAAGCTTTTTCACTGTATCACTCCTGGCAGCCATTACCTCCACAGCCTTTTGTGCAGATTCCTTGTTAATCATACATACATGTACGTGTCCAGGGTTTGGACTGGATTTCCTGATGAAGTTGGTAAAAGGCTTCATTCTCTGTTCAAAGGGGGGGCCTCCATGGATGGGATCAGGTGGGCCAAGAATCCTTTGACAATCAGACATCAGGAGGTAGGACTCAGGAACATAGGCCTTCAGCAGGGCCAACATACAGAACAGCTGCGTGTTGGTGGATGTGGGATTTTCTTTCATATACAAAACACAGTGCTCATCCAACTCCACCACTGACATCTCCCTGTCAACACCAGAGGATTCAATGTCTGGTGAACGACGCTCCATTGTGTTGCTTTATCTTATTGTGAAGCGAAATATTGTGTTACAAGGCTTATTGTTGTAATGGAGTGAGCCAAGAATCGTTTGTATTTCTCTCTGGTTGTGGTTTAACGGGTCAGTGCAGCAGCATTTAAAAACCTGAGGAGGAGAGAACACAGCTTGTATTCATCTCATTTCAAACACACAATCATTTATATAGCACATTGTGATCATTATATAATATAAAAACTTTAATGGGTTAAAGGGACTTCCGAGAGTACGACAAGTTTTCATTTTTAATCGTAATCACAACATTCCCCTCATGCTCAGCTGCACTTTGTGTTTTGTGCTAATTGGAGAATGCTAACATGCTAAACCAAGACAATGAACATGGTGAACATTATAATTCCTAAATGTAGCATGTTAGCATTTAGCTTTTACTTTTCTAATTAGAGACTTGCAGTGACTCACCAGCATGAGATGTTGTCAACAACCTGAAACCAACTTCTTCTTCTTCACGTTTTACAGCCGATCTATTAAAAGAAAGATCAGTGACTTATAATCAGCAGCTTATAAAACCTGCATGATGAATGATTCTGTGTCATTTCAAACATGTAGCTCACTGACATGCATCAACAATTTATGCTGATGATATAGTTTAATTTATCCCCAAATATTTTTGGGGATAAATTAAGATATATAAAACAGTTTAATTCCTAAAAAAAAGAACATGTTGGAAAAAAGCTCCAGTAAGATACCGACAAATTTTCTAAATCAGAAAAATCAATGAACAATAATCAATAAACATTAATGCAAATCGTTTTACCTGATTGAGATCCAGCAGGTGTGAGTTTGACTGCAGATCCACGGGGATGGACCTTATATACATGGTGGAGCCACTCCCTCTGCATTCCTTTCATAGTTCAGTGCTCCTTTGTGATCCAGCATATTAATAACAACAGATGACTTGTTGATTGAGTCACTAGAACTAATATTCAAAACTTGACTGACCAGATGCCATCTTACCTACAAGGTACATTTACGTGGAAATGAAACTGCAGCTGGTTTCCTGTAAACGGTCGAACACAGCATCATTCTGAAACTGTTCAGTTTATTGTGAAATGATCTGAACCCAAAGCAGCATTTTCTATCTACGAAATAAATACGCATTATATAGCAAACATTGAAAGTTGCGTGTAGCCTCTAAAGTCCTCATCTGTCATTCAAAGGACATTATATAGATATAAACATGTTATCTTAAGCAGATTAGAATAATTTTTAGTTTCAAGAGGTTTATTCATCATCAGGGACATGGTGCATGTGTACGTTGAATTTCAGGAGCAAAGATACAGTTTTAAAATCATCCCAAAATCTTCAACAGTTTGATTCAACCCACTTTCACATGCTGGCGTAAAGTTTACAAGTTTTTATAACTGTTAATAAGTATTTCTGTGGTATAGGAAACTTTGTAAAATTGTTAAATGATTATGAAACAGTTTTAATTTCACAACCCGCCCATGACCTCAACAGTCCTGGATCAGAAACTACAGAACCACCCGGAGCAGCACATCTATGTTTGATGGATCTTCCTGAACTAGTGTCGAATGTCAGGAATGTGTCAAGAACATCAAGACCTGGATGATCCAGAGCTCTCTCTCTCTTTCGCTTTCTCTCTCTTTGTCTCTCTCTCTTTTCTCTGCTCACCAACCAGTCGGACCACTCTGACTGGTTCTGAAGTTTTTCCCGTCCAGTCACTGCTCATTGTGGGAACTGTTGGTTTCTCTATGAGCTTCAAGGTCGTGACCTTCTACTTAAAGCATCTTGAGATAATGTATATTATGATTTGGGCGCTGTACAAATAAAATTGAGTTAGTGTCACTTTCTCCTGAAGTTTGGCTCTGGTTATTAGTCGCTAACTCCGTAGTCAATTCTCCGGATCTTTCCCGGGTGTCATGTTTCCTGATGTCTTGTCAAGAGGAGAGGAACCGGCACTGAAAGAGGAACCAGACCATTGAAAGCTACAATTCCATTTCATTTTATTACAAAAACAAAAACAGGATTTTCAGAATTAACAGTACAACATATCTACTCAGAATGAAGAAAAAGAAAAAGGGACAGAGGAGAAGAGCGAAGGAGACAGTTTGTGTTTCTGTCTGCAAACGTTTACAAACCCGTTCAAATAAGAATTATCAGAAAATGTGTGTCTGCCCCCCCGTCAAAAAAACAAAACAGAAAAATGTTTCATTTAATTACCACAACTGAACGAACACAGAAGAAAACATGGCTGGAAGGTGAAATGATGAAGAGGAGGAGGAGGAGAGGGAATCTCAGTTTTTATATAAAACACTTGGCAGAGGATCAGGTCACATCTCTTTTTATTCATTAGTTAAGAAACTTATTTTTTTTTAAACAAAAAAATAAACAATGCTTTCAATTAAAAACCCATTTAAACACACACACACAAACATGAAACCCTGATAGATGGATGGAGAAGGGAAGTGGAAAACAAGAGGAGGAGGAGGAGGAAGGAGTGAAGAGGGAGAAGAGCTGATGAGTGAAGTGTGCGACCGACTCACTGTTGACACTTCACTGACCAACACCAAAATAAGAGCCGTCTACGTCTTTATACACATCGTGTGTGAGTGTGTGTGTGTAAGAAGTGTTCGGGCGACAAGAGCCAGTTGGGGCAGGAGGGAGGGTCAGCTAGGGTTTGGCAGTGTGTGTGTGTGTGTCTGTGTGTGTGTGTGTATTTGTGTGACATTTAGGTCCGTCGCTTCTTCTTGCTGGGTGAGGCTGACGGGCGGGATGAAGGGCGGGATGAAGGGCGGGATGAAGGGCGGGAGGAGGGGCGGGCAGAGGGGCGGGCAGAGGGGCGGGCAGAGGGGCGGGATGCAGGCCCGGAGGACGGTCGGATCTTCCTCTTCCTGTTGGCCGTGTCCTCGTCCTCGTAGACGCTCTCTTTGTCAGCTGAGGGGGACAAGATGCATTTGAACAATAAGTGTTTTTACGAAGCGTGTTCATAATGAACTGGATGGAAGGATGGGAGGTCAGAGAAGAACACGATCCAGGAACTTGTTCACTTTCTTTCAACAGTTTCCTGAATTTCTCAGATTAATTCAAGGATCTTGACTCAGTGTCAAACATGTAAATATATTGTGTGTGCTTCGATTTGATCCTGATTCTTTATCACAGGTTTAACTTGTTGTCATTTATACTTTCCAGACCGAACAGACTGATGAGGAATAAGCTGCAGGTACAAACCTTTCCTGGCCTCTTCCTCCAGCTCGTCCCAGTCTTTACCGCTCTCTTCCTCGCTGCCCAGCGACTCACTGTACTCCGCTGAACACAAGACAAACAACTCGTATCAGAGACATCGGATCCAACTTGATTTACAGAATTCACATTGAGAAAACGTTTACTAAACCGACCCGAGTCCTCCGTATCTGAGCTGTAATCCTCATCGCTGTCCTCCACCTCTTCCTCTTCTTCATCTGCAGACGGGTTGAACGTTTCATCCTCCATCTCAGACTCTGAATCTTCCTCTCTACCACTTCCCTGAGACAAAGACGAGAGACGGTGAAGAGTGATGGATCATCAGGAGAAAAACTGGGATGATTAGTTTCCTCCACTGAGCTGAACTCACTTCGCTCTCTGGGTCTAAGAAGGACCAGCCCCCCTGCTCGAAGAAACCCTCGGGGTCGTCCACGATGGTCTTCATGATCTTGGTCCAGTTCAGCGACTGGACTCCCTCCGTGTACTTGATGTCACACGAGCTGAGTAAGAGACAAAAAACATCAACCGACATAAACCGGAGCGGCAGGTGTCACTCAGACTCTCAGAGACTAAAGCGTTATCGTGTCAGGCGTCGTACTTGAGCCACTCCTTGATGGGGTCCAGGGAGTTGACGGGCACGGCGTTGATCATGGTGACCTTCTTGTTGTAGTCCTTGTAGACGATGACCACGTCAAAGTTCTTCAGGTGGAACTGCACACGCTCAAAGTGGACCAGCTCCACTTCGTCCAGGGTCACGGCAAACGGCGGCTTTAAGGGGACGGAAACATTTAAGTTAAATTTTCTAAACTTAAAGTTTCAGAACAGAATATTGTTCTTGACGATTCTCACTCACCCATTCAGTAACATTGACAAGGGAGCTGGAAGTGGGCTGTAGCAGGCAGGTGCTCCTGTAGGGGGCGCCCTGGAACCTGGAAACAAAGAGGCCCAGAGAAAACAATGAGTCCACCTGCTCGCTGGGCTTCACCTTCTCTCCATGCTTCAGGTTCTCTCCATCCACTCACCCCAGGTCTCTGAACGGCACCTCGAACTCCAGCTGCTCTTTGGTCAGCGTCTCCACCTTCTCGATGAAGTTCTTGAAGGCCGACTTGAGCTTGTGCCTCATCTCGCGCTCCATCTGCTCGGCGTACAGGTCGTCCCGGTCGTGCATGTGCTGGTGTTTCCCCAAGTCGGTGGTGATCTCGCCGACTTCTGTGTAGAACTGGACGTCGGTGTGGCGCCTCTTGCCAAACATGATGGCGTTCTGGAGGGAAAAGTGTGATGGAGATAATTAGACATTTGAATGCCTCCTGTAAAAGCAACACCACGTAATGTTTACTGAGCAGCAGCGCCCCCTGCAGCCACAGGTTGATTGACGCACCCTCAGGTGGAAGTGCAGCACGATGATCATCTCCCCGTCGCACGGCTGGAAGATGGCGTGCTTCATGTTGTTGTAGAGGATGTCCACCTTGTCACCGCGGACCGACGTGAATCGGAAACCTGCAGGAGGAGATCAAAGGAGTTCACTCTACGGCTGCTCGGTTCACAGTTCTTTAATCTACCAGGAGGTGTGAATGGTGCTTCCTCACCGTTAGTGTGAGCCTCGAGCGAGCCCTGCATCCTCTTCTGGGCGATGTTGGGTCGGATGTAGAGGTCTTTGAGCTTGGGGTTGCTGCGGTTGAGGTTGATGACCAGCGTGTCCTGCTTCACGATGCCCTCCTTCTCCTTCTCCTCCGCCTCTCGCGTCTTGTAGCGTTTCTGCACCTCCTTGATGATGCGGAAGGCGTTCTGCAGGTTGGTGGAGGGCACCGACGTGTCGCCGGGGGCCTTCAGGTTGGACGCCCGGTACGTGCTGAGGGGGAGAGGGAGTGAGGACAACACATTTTAGTTTGAAGTAAGTTCAATTTAAAATACGCGTACAAACAAAAACACCTAAATTAAGACACTAAGTACACAACCATGTCTAACTGTCAAATTAGAGTTTCAGTATTTCAATACCCTGGACATGGAATAATTATTGATTACTTAGTAAACAGTTAAGACTCACATTTCTTTGACGAATGTGGCGTCCGGGTTGGGGAAGATGTTTCCCTCCTGTCGACCCAGAGAGCTGCCGGGGACGTAGAAGTTGATCCTCAGGTAGGTGTAGTCTCCCTCTACCGACATACTGATGTTCTGAACACGAGAGGAAAACAAAGGTCACATGATCAATAAGACAATGATTAAAAACCCAGATCGAGCGGCGGTGGACGGGTGGAGGTTTTCCTCAGTGCACCTTGATGGTGGCGATGTGGAACGGCGTGGCGATGCCGAACACGGGCATGACGACCGTCTCGTACTTCTTGTCGATGAAGATCTTCATTTCTCTGATGTCTCTTTCTCTGGGCATCTGAGACACGTTCTTATAGGACACGTTCGATTTTCTGGCCCTGGGGAAAAAATATTAAAATAAAGAAGAGTTAATTCTGTCTGTCAGCGTCTAACTGGAGGGGGGGGGGGGGTATTTCTTATCAGATTAGTGGATTCAATAATCAAGTGACTGCAGCCTATGTGTGGATTTATCCAAACAACATCGTCTAGCGCCCCCTTCAGGCTCCATCACTCACTTCTGAATCTGCTGCTCTCCCTTCTGCTCCGTCAGGCGCCGCTTGGCTTCTTCGTTCAGATGATTGGCCAGCTCCTTCTGGTGGGTCCGCCTCTTCTCCTCCGCCGTCATCTCGTTCTGAGAGTTGACAACAGACACAACTGAGTAACACAACGCCTCCAACACCAGGGAACTCAAAAGGAATGAAGAACCACAACACACATGCAGAGAACAGACATGTGTCACAGCTTCGGATGGTCAGAAAAAACAAAAAACACACAGAAACAAAATTAAGATAAAGTCGCTGAAATGAAAATGAGAAACGTTCTCTCATCTGCAGGTGGACTTTTGTTCCAACTGATGAGATTTGAGAAGAAACAATGGATACTTACCTTCCCCAGTAGCTGGTAGAGCACAGAAACATTCACACTCTTAGTTATCAACGCAGAGTCAAGGTGACAAATAAGCACTGATCACCTGTCACACGGTAAACAACACACTCACTCTGGTCCTGTCCGCGAGCAGCGCCGCGCTCCGGGCTCCTTTCCCCAGCAGCTCCTCGGCATCGTCGCCATCTTCCTCCTCGTCCTCCTCGTCGTCATTCTGAGGAAGAAGAGACGCCACAATTCATAACGTCATATTAGAGTTCTCCTCTGGATGGCTGGAAGTGGACAGGGCTCATCGATTCACACGGTGAGCCAGATCTGATCAGAAGAACTGAGACTCGACATGTGACTAGGGTTGCAAAATTCCGGGAATATTCAAAGTTGGAAACTTTCCATGGGAATTAATGGGAGATTTTGTGGGTAATTTATGCTTATTGTATTTACCTTGTCATATACAGACATAAATATAAACATTTTGTTTTGTCATAGGCTGATTTGAGCCCTGAGGAAACTTTGGGCACTTGACTATATGCTTCTGCATCTTACTCTCATTCTTAACATAGGTCTTTGCACAGTATTTGTAAATGCACACATCCTTTCCTTCTACACTGGCTGGGGTGAAATGTCTCCACACATGAGATAGTGCACGTGGAAGTGTTCTGTAGAATAAGATGAGAAAAAAGTTTGTAAAAAAACACTAATACAATGCTAGAGATATAAATAGTTGGCCAATTGGAATCGTCTTTAAAATATTTTACAATTGATGGATAAATGAACAATCCTCAATCAGCATGCTAATATATTTCCCCCAGTAATATCATCGAAACTTATTTGACTACTCCTACTTGACTAATCCTGCACACTACATTAAAATAGAGTTTTGAATGATGTTTTTATTGCTCGGCGCTTAATTTGTGTATTTTTTTTTCTTTTTCAAAATGCCCAAAATTCCTGAGCTTAATATTTCCATGGAAAGTTTCCAGGAAAGTTCCGCCCCTTTGCAACCCAAGACATGGCTTCTACCAGTGGGACGACTGAAAGCTTGAGGTCACCTACCTTCAAGAAGATCCCCACGTTTTTGATCTTCTTCTTGACGGGCGTGAGTATCGTGGCGGCCTCTTCCTGTTACACAAACGTTTCCAGAGGTCAGAGGTCGGAGAGCTCGGCTCCTCCTCACACAGAAACTCCTCTGAGCAGCTCTCTGTAAACCACTCACCTCATTGATCTGGACTGAGTCTCCAACAAATAAGGCATATTTCTTCTGCTCTTCCTTTTTCCCCTCTTTATTCACGAGGTCAGCAAATCCCAAACTGATACTCAGCACCATGCCTGCAAGACACACACACACACGTTCTCCATTTAGGGTTGAGTTGAAATGAATGGAAATCACTAAACCAACCAGAATAAAAACACTGATATCGTCAGGAGATGAGAAAACAAACCTTTTTTCAGTTTGTACTGGTTTTTAGCGTTCACCACCAGAGAGCCTTCTCGGAACTCGATTCCCATCGCAAATCTACGATGAAACAAGAACACTGTTACGGGTGGAACGGGGGGGGGGGGGGGGCCGTGGGAAACAAAGATGGAAGTCGTGGACACGTACCCGAGGTTTTTCGTCAGCTTAGAGACGAGCTCCGACTTCTCCTTCTTCACGTACTCCAGCACGGCGTTGTAGGCGTCGCAGATCTTCACACCTGTGGAGCAGACAGAACAATTCTCAATGTGCTCAGGCTGCCGTCAGATAGCACTTCACCACATAGCTGTACACGCCCCCCCCCCCCCGGAGCCCTGGAGACCCACCGTGCTTGAGCTCTTTGAGCAGCTCCTCCTCCACCTGCAGCAGGAAGTTGTAGTTGTCCTGCATCTCCTGGGGGGGGTCCACCATGAGGGTCCGCACCAGGTTGGAGCAGTACGACTTGTAGCGGATTCCCATGGCGCAGGTGATGGCACCGAAGTGAATGTGGTTCTTGTCGCTGGTGAAGAAACAGAACGGAGCCAGTTAAAACTTTTTAAAATCTAAAAATGTCAAATGTTTGTTTTAGTTTCTTCAGATAAATCAGTGAATTCTCTTTTCCTGCTCAGATGCTGAGTGGGAACCGGGTCTCTTACCTGACGACGCTGAACTTGAGGCTGTAGTTCCCGCCGCTCTGGATGATGGGGGGGTAACACATCTCCACTGTGGAAGGGTCCGCACCCCCCAGGTACTTCTTCTCCTCGATGGCCTTCTCTACCGACTCGGCCAGTTTGCTGTGACGCACTTTCTGTTGGGCGAGGGAGAGAATGGAAACAGGACTGATTCAACACAGACCTCAGGGTTTTAGAACAGAATGTGTCTAATGGTGAAGAGAGAGACATTGTGCAAAGGACACACAGACACACAAACACCTCACAGCTAACAACGTGTTCCAGCACCGAACGAACCATCTGCTGCTCCTCACCTCATCGGCATCAACGATCTCCATGACGCGCTCTTTGAAGAACTTGGAGTAAACCTCGCTGGTGATGGCCGCTGCCTTCTTCATCAGGTTGAGCTCCCCGTCTTCCTTCACCGCCGTCGTGTACGCGACCACAGCGCTGATGTCCACCTGCACACGGGACACAGGTCAAGAGGGACGTTGATGATGACTCAAAACACAGACTCTCTCCATTCACTTCTGATCACTAGGAGTTAAAGCTTCTCACCTTCTCCAGGCCCTCGGCGGTGATGGTGTCGTTCCAGCTCTTCATGTACTCTCCGGGGAACTTGTCCTTGCTGAAGATCCCGACCTTCTTTCCCTCTTTGCTGCCGCGGATCGCCTCGATCATCTTGTCGAAGTTTCCCTTGTTGCTTTCATTCTGAAAAGCATCAACAAAGTGGAGAGTCAGTTTCTTGAAAACACAACAGAACAAACCCAACAGGCTCATATCTTAAAAATCACATGATGGTAACTCTGCTCTGGAGCTCTGACCTTCTCTCTGGTGAGCAGCGTGATGGGCGGGACCCCGTTGGCGTTCTCGTTGCCTTTCGTTATCGCCACCTGTTTGAGGAAGTCCACTTTCTTCTTGCTGGCGAGGAAGATGATCTTGGTGTCGCAGAACACCATGATGGTGTCCGTCAGCTCGTAGCCAAACAGCCAGGTCTGAGGAGAACGAGCAGAGACTGAATCCACGACCTGAAGGAGAACCCCCGAGCAACTCACCCAGAGTCCAGGTCTGAACACAAGCGCGAGCGAGACCCACAAAGTCCAGACAACGGCCCAAAGCATCTGGTCAAAGCTTCACAGTGTAGCTACATCATGAAGTGACAACAGGAAAGTGTCTGTTCATTGCACCTGACTGTGGCGTCCTCGGCTTCCTCTGGCTTTCATCACGCGGCGTCCTTACCTGTATGGCTGTGGACTTGGCGTAAACGATCTCCTCGTCCACTCCCACTGAAACCACCATGGCATCCACTTTGCCAAACTCGTCATCTCCTTTCTGCAGGAAGACAAAGAGAACAGCACACGAGACTCGATGAGACTGAGGGGACTTCCATCATGTCCACAGGTTCAGGACATGTCTCCAGATCAAGTACTGGAGACATTAGGGACATTTAGAAGTGTGTGGAGTCGTCAGCACCTGCAGCTGCACAGAACCGACCCACACAGCTCATTCAATGTCTTATAAGGACATTAACAACACGTATTATACCATTACATCAACACAGGAGACGAGTTTCTGCAGGATTCAGCTGCAGCATCGTGTTCGAACTCCAGGAATCGAACCCGTGTCCTCGTGGATGAGAGCAGCCGCGGGATCTGACGACGTGAGACGAGACGCGTGTAAAAACTTTGAATAAAGTGATTTCCAGAAGCTGCACATGTCACTTCATTCTGATGCTAATTAGCCTGCTAGCATTAGCATGTGGCCACAAACTGACAGTTAGCTTTAAAACCGCCTCGGATTCGAACCCAGGTCGTTAGAGGCCGTGAATCAAGTTGTTCTCGTCACTTTTAACCCGGTTTATTCGTCACAGGAACCGGCGCTGGCTCGCTACGCGTTTACCCGCTTGGCTTGTGAGCTAGCTGGGGGGGGAACTTGCGAGCTAGCAGGCTAACGCGGTGAATGGGAAGCCTGGCGTGCTAGCGTGGGGACAGCTAGCCCGTTATTGTGGGACGAGACAGGCGGGGGGACGTGTCCCGGTTGGACGGGGGAGACGTGGAGAGAACCACCCGGGTCACACGGAGACACCCGAGAGGACCGAGGCCCGACGCGGACACTGAAGCCCCGGGTGTCGGCGCTGGATGCGGGCGGGGAGACCTCACCGCTCCCCCCCGACAACAGAGGCGACTCGCTCGGCTGAAAAAACGCGGTGGTTCGCCTCTCGGCACCGGTTCCCCCCCTACCGGGTCAGGTTCGAGCCCGACGCCACGTCCAGCCGGAACCGGCCGCCCTTCCTCACCTTCCAGTTGCTGTATAACCTCTTGATGCGGCGGTAGTACGCGTCCTTGTCCAGGTTTACCGCCATGGTGAGTGCTCTGCTGCCAACTCCAGCTCCCGGCTTCGCTTCTCAGCAGGCCGGAGGAGGAGGAAGAGGAGGATGAAGAGGAGGAGGAGGGTGGTGGTGATGAGGAGGATGAGGATCCGTGTCAACACACAACAACGCACTTTCTCTCCACGCCTGCTGGGACGCCGCCTCGGGCCGGGGGGTGATGCTGCTGCCGCCGGGTGCGCGTGCTCGGTGCGGAGGCCTCCGGCGCGGATTCGAACCACAGCCGCGTTAAACACGCAGAAATATGAAAATGAGAAATAGTGTGAGCCTCTCTCTCTCTCTCTCTCTCTCGCTCTCCCTCTCTCTCTCTCCTCCACACACTCTCATTAACTCACCCCCCTCTGTGCCTCCCTCTCCTCCCTCCCCCTGCCCTCATCATATAACACATATCATAATAAACCGTATTAAACTCATTATTATTATTCCTCTAATCACAGATCATCACAAACAGCTGATGTTTACACGTCACTCAATCCCTTCTTTACTTCTTTTCACTTTGTCCTTCTATCTTTAATTGTGGCGCATTTTAATGTGACGGTGACGCAACAGCGCCCCCTGCCTTGTGTGACCCACGCTGCTTTTCTTTCCCGCCACGGTGGGTTTTCCCGCCACCGTCATCAAAAGCTCCTGGCGACGTCACTCTCGCGATACGAGCGACAGCGACGGGATCAGCTGAGGGACACGTGACCCCCAGAGTGAACAAAGTATTTACTCATTGTTTAGTTGTATATTTATACTCTACATATAAAACACATAGTATTTAATTATAAGTACCTGCCTGTTTGTCTATAGAAGCAGATAAATGTATACATTAATTTCAGTAAAGTAATACTTACATCATCCTGTGTTACTGCACTTTACTTTTTACTTTGCTGCCTTTTTTATACTGAATTTCCCTCCTGCTAACTTAAGTTCATCTGATCGTCTTATCTCGTTTAATTTATTTATTATATTTAAATTAAATGCTAAGTGTTTGTTTAAGGTTCAGTGTTGAATAAAGTTTAAGTGCTGCAGGATGAGTTGTCAAGAGAATGTTTCACTGAACTAAACTGACAAACAGAATAAATTAAATAAACTCTTGTGTGAAACAGATTTTTTTCCTTATTTCATAATAACTGGTTTTCATCTGAATCAACATGTGACAGTTATGAAAAGAAACCAAGTGGAAACCATCTGAGATTTGAAAGATCCTGCTCCAGGTGTTCAAATATATATTAAAACATAAAATATTTTATTTCACCATTGATAACATTCCCAGGATATCTACAATAAACCAGATTCTGCATCATTTCATCTGGGAACAGTTTGTTCTTCGTCATGTTCAAAGAGCTTCTCCTCTTATTCCCTTTCCTCTCACAGGAAGTAGTGTTGTCAGAGCTGGTGTGTGTTCGTTTCACTCCAATATTGATATTTTTTTCCACCACAAATGTTCCTCATAACACAAAAGAAGCACCACATGAGTAAAACCCCTCTTCACCGGGTGTTTCAGCAGCGGAGGAGCACACAGAACCTCGGTGGGATTTCTGTCCCTGAATCTTAGCACCTGTTTTTTAAAAGTTTCCAGTTTCCACCATCGTGGCTTTTAAAGGTGACACAGTTTTTGACTCAAAATTACTATTTTTTACCCCATTGTCCGACTCCAGATCAGCTTTAAGACGGTTTGTGCTTGGCCCACTTGTTGGTTGTTCAAATCTGGACTGAGTAGAATCCTCCGGCCCGTCAACGCAGAAACGCCCCATAAATAACTGAATAAAAAATGCCCCCAGTGTGACAGTAAAGAATTTCTTTAAATCAATATAATAAACTGAAACACATTTGCAGGATCACAATTTCCTTCCTGCACTTTTTACCTTTTTCAAAATAATTAAAAACACAATAAGCACATATAAAATGTTAGATTTTTCTTTCCTCAAGTCCATATTTTAAATTCACAACACATGATCAATAGACCGGAGCAGCAGAGCAGAGTCTCTCTTTCTGTGTCCATCCATATTATTAAATTATCCATTCATCTCATTATGAGCCGTCAGTCCCGACTGATGTATTTAAAAAAAAAAAATTCAGCTGAAGTCGTTCAGGAGAGTTCATCATAACACTTTGAAAACCACTTCCTGTTTGTTCTCCCATCTGACGGGACACGATGGGAAAACAACAAAAAACACCACCGCAGGTACCTGAGCCCGATCTGGCTTTCATCCACTCATTCAGTTATTCCTCTGTTCATTTGCATTTCATGTATCATCTTTGTCTTTGTCTCTGTGCATCACTGTGACGTCAGCTGGGCCTCCCCCTATGTGACGGTGGTGAAGCTCCGCCCTCGGATCGCACACCAGGCCATGAACACGTCCCTGCAGACGAGGAAACATAAAGGAAGCTGTTAGTTTACACTCTCGACCTTTGACCTGTGGCAGTGGACGCAGGGCTGCTGTGATGTTCCCTTTGTTCTTACTGCACAGATTGACCCAGATATTGATAACATGTCCAGAGCGGCTGCATGTGAGAGCTCATGTCTGGAAGCCGCTCTGCAGCAGGGATGAATAGGTTCAGGTACCTGCAGTGCGTGGCGACACACTCGTTGCTACAGTAATCCTTGTCCCAGTCGGTGCTCTCCACAGCCGGGTTGGTGCAGCCGGCTCGCTGGCACATGTCGGGACTGGAGGCCGGAGTCAGGCTTGGGCCGGGGGCAACGTTCACCTCCACCTCCATCTGGAAGAAGCAAGAGAAACACACACATGTACATGAATGACACGTCTCCGGCTCCGCGCTGCACAGCATGGACTGGACGTTTGAGGCGGATGCAGCCAGCCACTAGGGGGAGATCCAGATGTTTGGGCTTCCCTGTGTGGGAGCTGTCATGTTGACGTCTTTATGTAAAGTCTATGGTTTGTTCATCAGCCTTTAATTAACGGGTCTGTTTTCTTCTTCATCTGTAACTATCCCCAGATAAGATTAATAACTCTACGTGTTATTCTGATGTGGTTATCATTCTGGTGCTGGTCTTACCCCTTCTTCCACATCTGCCGCTTCCTCTCGTCCTGTCACCACTGCAGCCGACTGTCCCAGCTCCATCATCAGTGTCGGGGACGTAGGCGTTTCCCCCCCCGCCGTCATAATCATTGGTGTGATTGAATCCGACTGTCGCAACGATGGGACGACCTTAATCTGAAGCGGTGGAGGAGCAGTGGCCGCCGCCGCTGCACCCCCGCCTCGCGGCTTGGCCTGCAGAGGGGGAGGAGCCTGGGCGTGGACCATCTGCTGCAGCCGAGGCGGGGGCGGCGTGCTCTGCATCTGCTGCAGAGGAGGCGGCTGGCGAGGCGACGAGGCAGCCGTCGCCGTGACCGATACGGCGCCGGAGGGCAACTGCGTCTGTTTGATGATGATCTTTGTGACGGTGGGGGGGTTCGGGGCGGCAGGCGGAGGTTGGGGTTTGTTGGCGCCGGTGCGGGAGCGCGTGGTGACCTGCGGCAGGTCCAGGATGATGTTGGAGGTGCAGATGTTGGTGATGGTGTTCTCCTCTGGGTTGTACTGCTGGGACCTGGTGGAGCGAAGGGCGAGGGCAGGCGCGGCTGACGGAGCTGGAGGTGGAGGCGAGGGGGCGGTGTCCATGACTTCGATGGGAGCCTTCGGAGAGGAGGATGAAGTCAAACAAGAAAAACATGTGAATGATTCAACGTCATTAGAAGGTTTTGTATGAAAAGCACATTGTGTGAATATTCAGATCACTCACCTGAGAACTGTGGCCGGCTTTGTACTCCGCCAGCGCTTTCAAGTAATCCCTCTTTGCTGCTTCGTTCTTCCTCTTGTAAACCTGGAGTAATAAAATCATAACGGGAGATTTAGGCTCCAACATTTGAGTTGTGTTTAAACCTCACCACATGTTGACGAGCTCATATCAGGAGCCCAACCAGGACCTTCTCTGTGTCCCTCTCACCTGTTTCTGCTCCTCCCCCAGGCTGTCCCACATGGACGCCACGATCTTAGAGACTTCTCCAAACGTAGCGTTGGGATTTTGTCCTTTAATCGCCGCCTGCGTGTCCCTGAAGAACAAGGCATACGCCGAAACCGGTTTCTGAGGCTTGTTGGGGTCTTTCGGAATCTTCTCCAGCTTCACTACTGCTCTTCCTGTTTTCTGAAGGAAGGCTGGAGACGTGGTCTGCGTGAAGAACGACGAATCGGACATGGAGGGGTCGAGGGAGATGACCCCAGAGGAGACGGCCATGGACACCGGAGACTCCACCAGGACGCTCTGAATGTGAGGGGAAGAGATGGAAAATGCTTTCACTGCTGTGGATTGACCAGTGAACCGAGCAGAGCAGCTTGGTTTCTCCTGCAGAGGTGGCAGGGGACCACAAAAGCTAAAAAACGATAATTATAAAAGATGAAACACACATTTGTGAGTTTAACATTTAAGGACAACGGTTGGTTCAGATTTGCGTCTTCATGGAAAGAGCAGTGATGAATTAAATATGAGCAGAATACGAGTCAGTAACCAGCTGATCATGAAAAGGGGCTTAAAGACTAACTCGTTTGAAGACGTCCATGTCGTCGTCCTGCAGCGAGCTGGTGGGCGACGCCGTGGCCGACAGCGGGTGCTCGGGCGAGTGGGAGCGTTTCAGTATGTTGCATCCTCCCAGTCCGAGCCCCAGCTGGGCGCTGAGCTCAGACTGGTCTATGGTGGTCAGCTGGTTGGAGCCCAGCAGGCCCTGGCTCATGTCCCCCAGTGGGACGTCAATGGTCACTGGGGACGAGCTGCCGAACTGGGAGCTGATGGGATGGCCGAGATCCTGCACAAGTGAAGAAGAAGAAGAAGACAGGAGCAGAACGCGTGAGTGGACTTTCCTTCATGTTTAAGAGAGAAGGTCGGAACTTCCTGCGCTGCTCACCATTCCCAGCGATGACCCCAGCAGAGCACTTCCTCCCGACTGGTTCATGACGCCCAGGGTCAGGTGCTCCAGCCCCTGGGAGGCGGCGTTCACGAAGGTGGAGGCGAACGAGGGGTCGTCCCCCTCCACCACCGCGTTCCCGGGGGCCACCACGCTGTCGGAGGGCCCGGAGTCCGACAGCTCCCCGAACTGGGACACCACATCGGACACGGTGAGGGCCGAGTCCGGGTCCAAAGAGATGGGGGGGATCTCGAACTCCTCATCGCCGAGGCTGGGAGTGTGGAAGGTCTGGGGGGGGGGTGGAATCAACATTTAATCGAATGTCAATCTAGGTGAAGCGAGTAAAGAAAGACGGAGCAGAAGCTGCTCTGTGTACCGACCTCAGCGGAGGAGAGGAAGGGATGGCCCGACCCGGGGATCGTCAGGTAGTTGTCGCTGCCGCCGGGAAACTGAAACATTCAGACGCACAAGTTAGAACAATCGTGTTTATTATTATGTTTATAGACAGAATTTATCTACCAATCTTTTCACGTATATTTATCACTCTCACTAAAAGTGGAATTTTGCTTTTCTTCGCCGCTCTGAAACAACAGTTGTGCTGCGAAGAAGAAGAAGAGCGTTTGTGACCCGGCCCTGAAGCAACATCGTGCACTGTACGAAGAATTCTGTTGATAAAGTACGTTAACATATGTTGTTTACTTTATATACGCAAAGGACAGGTGTTGAAACCAATACTCTGTATCGGCCAATACCCAAAGTACAGGTATCGGACTCAGTATCGGCTAATACACAAAGACCAGGTATCGGACCCAGTACTCAGTTTCAGTCAATACACAAAGTACATATATCGGACTCGGTATCGGCTAATACACAAAGTCCAGGTATCGGACTCAGTACTCGGTATCGGCTGATACACAAAGTACAGGTATCGGACCCAGTACTCAGTTTAGGTCAATACACAAAGTACATATATCAGACTCAGTACTCTGTATCGGATGATACACAAATACAGGTATCGGACTCAGTACTCGGTATCGCTAATACACAAAGTACAGGTATCGGACTCAGTAAAAACTTGTGTACGAACATCGCAACCAATCAGGTAGGTCTGCGCAGTGTGATGCGTTCAGGGTCCGATGCTGGACTCGGACAAAGGGAGGTCACATGTGTGGGTGACAGCCGCTCGCTCCGTCCATCAGGTGACAGTCACCTTGTTGTCGGAGTCAAAGCCGTTGAAGGACTGCGGGTCCAGGAACTCCGGGTCCCCGTCGTGCGGCCCGGTACCGTCCGTTAGATCCGAATAGAAGTTCAGGTCCATGTTTCAGCGGGGCCTCATGTGTCCGTGTCCGAGTCAAGCGGACGTCGCGCAGAGGAACCGGGGTCTTTTTGTCCTCATTTAACGGGGACACCGAGCCAGACAACGCGATGCTTCAGGTGTCGGGACGATGAACCGTGTCAGAGATAACCCGGTTAGCCCCCGAGCTAACGTGGCTGTTACCTGCTCCTGACACGGTTTAGCTTTAGCCTGGCTGCGGTGCTCCTCACTCCGCCTGGAGCCGGTTCGTCTGTCGGTCCTCGTGCCGGAGAGACCGGGGTTTACCGAGCGAGGCGCCGGTGCTGAACCGGGGCTCCGGTTAACGACAGCGGTGAAGGACAAGGCCAGAACCCCGATTTAGCTTCGTGTTGGCCCGGGTCAGACAGCTCAGAGGATCCCGGAGACACGGAGCCGGGGAAGTTACCGGATAACCACACCGGAAGTCAGGCGACGGGAGTGTCAAAATAAAACCCGCTGGCTAACTGGACCGTTTATAAAAGCTCATGTCAGCTCCAGAAAAGTGAAGCCAAAGCGTCACTGTCGCCCCCTGGTGGCTGGCTGCAGTACAGGTCATGAGTCCTGCCTCTTTCGAGTGACTGGTATGGACACGGACCAAACTGAAGAGTAATACTACAGGTTGAATACATTTCACATATTAATTAGTCATATGATGTTTTAAGAACACAAGATTTCAGCGTACAGACGGTTCCTGGCTCCCGGCGCTCCAAACTCCTGATCGCTATCAAATCAAATGGATTCAAAATACATTTCTGGAATGTAGAAGGAAGCAGCAATGCATCGTCCATCTTTATATAAAGTCTATGGTGCAATATTATCTACCTTGCGTCTTCACAATCTTTCCCAACTTTAACATAATTTAGCTTGCAAATTTTTTTACCAAATTAAATCCAGGGATCAAATTCAATGTCCGTCACATTTTAAGGTGCATGTGTCCAAAAAATGTCAAGATTGTGGATTCGTGTTGTTTAAAACAATAAAATAATAATATTGTTCTATGGAACATAACCCTTTCAATTTAAAGGTTTTGTAATTCATGTTTATTTTGAAAGCTGTGCCAGGAAGTCGCTTGTCACAAGAGCTTCCGGCCAAAAGGGCATTTTTGCTCCAGTTGTTTTATTGAAACACTTTCGTGACTCACTTGCAGCGGATTCGTTAATTGAAATCAAAAATAAATCCGAATATTAAAATGAATCGATGAAACAAATCAGAATTGATTTTTTCCGGCAGTTTTTTTTTTACAACTTGTTTCGGTTCCGGCCTCAAACTCTTTAAAGCTGCGGATTCAGATGAAAGTGACACCGCAGCCTCGGTGTCTGAAGGGAGACGTTAAATGGAGGAAAAATTAAAAAAGGGGTCGAGAAGGAAAAGTTCCGCACGTCACGACCACGACTCAGAGTTTGTGATGAACACACACCGTCACGAGATGACGTCATAGTTTATTCCATCACGTGTCTAGTGTGGACTACTCTTACCTCCATGTTCACCCCCGGAATCTGATTATGTTTTAATTTTTATCCCCTTTTTTGTTAGTGAACTTCGCCCAGAACTGATTTCCTCAACATGGCACCGGCTTCCGCCTCTGTACGTACAGCGGGATGTGACGTCAACACGCACAGGATAAAAGGGGTTTCAAAATAAAAAGCAGCTGCTAAAACCCCTGCGAAAGAAAACTCCAGAGTAAAAGCATTGGATTTAAAATGTAAAATACTTCATAAACTTGAAAGTTATTGTGAATCAATCACAACAGTCTTTGATTTCATGACTTTAGCAAACTTGTTAGTGGAAATATGTACAAAAGTAAATGAACAGACAACTAAAACAATGAGTGATAAGTCATTTATAAAAGACTATTGTCAAACATTCACAGAGTTTTCTGTCTCAATATCTCATTAAAGTGAGTCTGAAGTTTGAAGAAGAGTTTGTTGGATTTGTTCCAGCAGCAGCTCTGTTCAGGAAGCAGAGGATCATGGGTAATATCAAGTGTTCTTCAGTGAGTGGGTGAAGCTATTTAAAGAATTGTTTTTTTCTCTACCAGCCAGTGCCTGCAGGGGGCGCTGCTGCTCAGTAAAAGTTATGTCCAGTTGCTTTAAAATTTCCCAGAACTTGATAAGAAAGAATCAAACAAAAACAGTAACTTTTCTTTCAAAATTCCTTTATTTGCTCCGTTGTTTTTTATTTTTTTAAACGATTCCTTTTTATATTAATGTAATTAAAAAAAGATAAAACTCGGGATCTTTTTCGTCCGTATGTACAAGCGAGACAACAATGTTTAATAGGAAATTACGGTGAACATGAAAGAGTCCCTTCACGATAACGCTGTAGAAAACAAAAAGGACAAAAGCGTGAGAGTGGAATCAAACACCTCGAGTTTACGGCTCCGAACTTTAGCAACGAGCTCCCGATCGCGTTCAGACTCACAAACACAGCAGGAGGTCAGCGGGGGGGGGGGGGGGGGGATGGGGGGGCGAGTGTCGGGGTCGGAGCTCACACGACACAATGCAGCAAACACTTTCAAAGAGAGGGAATGGAACACACAAATTTATCGTGTCAAGTGTACACATCTAACGCACACACACTCTGAGTGACAGTTTTCCCAGCATGCAGTGCAGCGGTCCTCTCCTCAATGGTCCAGTGTGTCAACAACTCGTCTTCGTTTTCAAAACACACGTTCACCTCCGACTCTAACGAATGAACTATTCACATGCAGTCCAACGGGGGGGGGGGGGGGTATGGCACAGACACAGAGAAGAGCTCTGATTACGTCCTTTACATCGGTTTGATCCGTTTTACTCGGATCTTCATCGACTGGAAAAAACCACAGACTGTAAAATAAAGATGGAGGACACGACGGCTCCTAAAAAGTGAAGCCAAAACATCTGATGCCCCCTGGTGGCCGGCTTCATATTCTACAACGGGAGGGAGCGGAGGCATGTAGTCCATCATGTTTTTTTACGGTCTGAGCCGAACCATTTTAACCACTTTAAACCGAACCCACTTTAAACTTCACTGTGGATTCTGGTGGATATCTGAAGAACAGATTGATTTCAAGTTAAGAGAAGCACAGAGGCTCGCTGACGTTTGGTGGACGCAGCACGGAGCAGGTTGGAAACAGACCCGGGAGTACGGTAAGAACATTTCTGCGTCTTTCAGGAGACACGAACACACTCGGATCAGACATTCAGGCGACGCTCAGAACTGTCACGTCTGGTTCCAAAATACAATCTGTACAAAAAGCAACCCTGAGTCTGTTCAGACGCTGCACAGCCTCACGCCCTCTGGAGTCCGGGTTCCTCACTGGTTCCTCACTGGTTCCTCACTGGTTCCTCACTGATCCCTCTGCTGTCGCACAACGCTGGTCCCTTCTCCGACAAACCTTCAGACACACACAGACACTCGTATTTTTCAGTTTTTTTTCCTTTTTTCGCATTGATGGAATTGTGTTTCTGTTTCCCGACGCAAGTGGAATGGAAACCCTCGTCGTGAGAGGAACGTGTACAGAAGGAAAGGATAAGGGCTGGTCGGGGTGTCGACTGGCACTGCAGCCAATGACTGTCTCTCTTTTGGGGACCCCCCCCCCCCCCCCCCTCCCCCTGTCTCCCTTCCCTCACGTCTGCGTTACTGGCTGCTTCTTTAACGCTGAATTCCTCTCTTCTGTCCAATCAGGAGTAGATGGTGATGACCTCACTTCCTCCGCCTCTGACCAACAGGACGCGCTCGAGTCCTTCTGTCAGGACCTCGAGGAACTCCATGTCTGGGCCACGAGTCAAGGGAAACAAAAAACACTTTTGTTAAGCGTCACTACAGAGGAGACAACAGACACACAAACAGAGCGACTCAGAGCTTCCTGGAGAAGCCGCGGTGAGAAGGATACAGTTCTCGTCTCCCTCCGTGTTGCGGGGGGGTCCTGGCATGTTGAGCAGGACGAGTCGGGCGTCGTGGGACTTGTTGGCGATGACCTCGTTGAGTTTGACGGCGGTGTGCATCCTCCTGACGTTGGAGTGATCCCTGCAGGAGAAGCACAGAGCATCTCAACAACAGAGCTGAAGTAAAGACGGAAGACACACAAACACTTTGGAACAATATTCAGATGGGGTCACATTGGCTGAACTCTCTACTGGATGTTTTATGGCGTCCAGTCTGTGACCTTGTGACCTCTGTCCACTCACGGCCTGATGCTGAGCATGTCTCTGAAGCCTTCGGGGGTGGAGCAGCCGGAGTGCGTGGCCCTGTAGTGCAAAGTCCTCTCTTTGGTCCAGGTCATCTGAACTCGACGGTTGTGTTCGCAGTTGCCCCCCCCGCTGCTGCTGCCGCCGCCGCCTCCAGCACCTCCTCCTCCACCACCACCACCTCCTCCTCCTCCTCCACCACTCGCTGCCCTCTCTCGCTCGACGCCGTCAGTGTCGTCGTCCTCGTCGGATCCGATGCTGGTGAGACGCAGCATGGAGTTGCGGTCCTTCACCAGCTGGGCCTGAAGGACAAAGACAAACGGGTCGTTTCTCACCTGGTCACCTTCAGGACCTTTGTGTTCTGACTCCTCCCTCCTCTACTCCTGACTCCCTGTACACCTCCATTGCAGGAGTCAGAGGTGACTCCGGTTCTCCTGCACCGGGGGGAGGTGGTGGTGGGGGGGGGGAGAGACTCACCTACAACACAAGGTCACCTAATGTGCTAACGAGACAAAGGGAACTGAGGTCGCTCTGGGGAACAACTAGAGGGACACGACCTGAATCAAAAGGCACCTGAGATTCAGAAGTGAGTGATGCAAAGAGAACTGTGAAATGAATCCTTCAGATAAACAGAAAGAACAACGGATGAATTTTTAAGATATTTGTGGTTTTTAAAAGTCTGAAACCAATAAAGTTTGCAGTTCTTGAGCCCCCTGCTGGCCATTTGAGAGAATACAGGTTTCAGGCAAGTCCACGTTTGCTTCACTTCACACTCTGCGTACATTGGGAGACTACAGCAGCTTTAATAGAGCCCGGGGGGGGGGGGAGAGATGGTGTTTGGATCGATTCTCACAACGGAATTAAAAAAAATGCCATTTATGTGATATTTTTTCTACCATTTGACATCTTTTTCGAATCTTAAATTAGATTTCAATAATAAAATCTTATCTGGAAACTACGACTGAGTAACAGGATCCTGTTGAAGAAGACATTCCAAGGATAAATTTGTAATATTACGGGTATAAGTCGTAATTTGATAAGAAAAACATCATAATATTCAGTAAAAAAAAACCTCTAATATTTCAACTCTATTCTCACAACATTAAGAATTCATTCTTGTAAAACTACAAATGTTTTCCTCGTGATATTAAAACATTATCCTCATTACATTACAACATTT
The DNA here is from genome assembly GCF_947347685.1 of Pleuronectes platessa. Lineage (NCBI taxonomy): Eukaryota > Metazoa > Chordata > Actinopteri > Pleuronectiformes > Pleuronectidae > Pleuronectes > Pleuronectes platessa. Next base: position 1,126,410 of record NC_070648.1, on the reverse strand, counting down.
CTTTCTCGTAACAGTGCAACATTATTAACAATACTAATATTACGACTTTATTTATCTGTCCTAATACTCAAAGTTCTACTCTAAGCATTTCTACATCTTAATAACATGTTCTCACATTTCACACACACACTCAGAGGAAACTGTTGTTGGGGATTTTTGCTTTATATTTACTTTTCTTGAATATTTTACTGATTTAATTCTGAGACGATAACGAACATTCAAAGATTCCATAAAGTCCGCTCGTCTAACGGCTCAAAGTGTCTGAAACCTTCTGGAGTTTCCTGCGTCTTTTAACTTCCTCTTCTACAATTTGATTGAATTCATGAACTCACATCTTTCCATAACCACTGACCTCACCTGAGACTTTGTAGCGCCACCTGCCTCTGGCCTACTGCTGCTGCTACCAGGGTTTCCCTGCTAAAATGATGCACGACATTCACAAGATAGAATAAGACGTGTGTTACGACTCATCCGGCACACAACTCATGTTCATGTCGACAACGACTCGAACCCGATCATCTAATCCCAGGTCCCACGTACAGCTCAGGTTCCCCTGGGTTCAATGTTCACGTACAGTTGGACTTTTCTCACCTCTCGTTCCCGGTCGGATTTAGAAAGTCTCATCTGTCGGAGCATCTGGGATCTCTGCTCCATCATCAGGGTCCGCTCGTACGTGTAGGCACTGATGTCGCTGTCGTGCTGAGAGGAGAGCCGAGCAGAACAGAAAGATCCAACAGAGTGAGACGTCTTTCCAAACAAAGGTGTGTGTGTGTGACATTAACTAGTGTGTGTCAGCTACACAGCACCGGGAGCAACGCACCATCTCCACCACTTCCACCTCGGCCTCGATGCGGAGGTGATAGAGGAAGGTCGCCAGATCCTTCTTCATCTGAATTGAATTATCCTCCATCTGGGCCACTGTGAAGATTCTCATCCCACACTTACGCCATACCTGGGGGGGGGGGGGAGGAAGAACAGTCAAACAAAGCTGCTCGAACATCACATCCTCTCAGATTTGATAGAGATATTGAAGATGCGTTCAGGGACCTTGTGCTGGCGCAGGAGAAAGGGCAGCAGCATGAGCATCCCCCCGTCGTGGACGATCCACCAGACGTCGATGTAGCCCTCGCTGCAGGGCTCACTGTTGCTGGGGAACAGGGAGATGTTTTTGGGAACCAGCAGCGCCAGGTGGCCGGCGGTGGTCACCCGCACGGTGTCTGCACGGAAGAGAGGGGGGGGGGGATTTTAGTGAGTTTAGTGAAAACAACAGCAGACGTGACAGAGCTGGAGGACTCACTGATGAAGGTCTTCCAGGACTGCGGGTCCTCGCTCTGCCTCCAGGCGTGAGGCCAGCCCATCACCACCGTGTTGGGCTTCATTCCTCCCAGTCCGCTCGACTGGATCATGTGGCTGATGCCCTCGCGCGGCTTCTGGGCCACGATGCACTGACAGAAGCCCTTCACCCGCTCCTTGTCCATCAGGTGCTTCAGAGTCTGAGCAGGACAAACACAGGTGAGAGCAGGAAACGTTTTCTAGGGCGACAAAGCTTCGTGAAGATCTCCTCCGACCTGCTCGGCGGCGAGCGCCTCTCCGTAGCTCTGCAGGAAGTTTCCAGAGACCACGGTGCCCACGATGGTCAGGCCCTTCCCCGCCTTCAGCTGGCTGGCGAAGGTCAGCAGGCGAGGAGACTTCACGTGGGCGTCTTCATCGAGCTTCAGCAACACTAAGAGCTGAGGCCTGGAGGAGAACAAGCAAGACATGGATTCACCCGGAAGATCGAGAGGATCGGTTTCTGTGAATATTAAAATGTTCACGTTGCTGATGAATCTGCTTCGTTTGACATTTTGCCATCTTGTTTTTTTTTTAATTAGAAGAATCCATATTTGGAGGAGCAGGGGGCGGAGCCGGACAGAGAACTACTCGAGTCACTTTCTTTATAGAAACTACCAGTGGAGTCGCCCTCTGCTGGACAGTCAAGAGAATACAGGTTTGAGGCAACTTACCGTTATATAAATAGAATTCAATTATGACTTTATATAGAAAACTTGAATCAGTGAAATAAATTCCGTCTGTCAGGCTCTACAGAAAATCATTATATAATAATTTTGAAAGCAGTAGAAATAGAATTGGGATACATGCAGGTGCCTTCAGTTCATTGTTCATGTTGTGGTTCAGTACCTCCAGTTCTTGGTGTGTGGTGGTCCCTCTTCCAACCTCAAGAGGGCGTAGCGGGCAGCACTGAGTGACAGGCCGCGGATCCCATCCCCCCACTCCTTCTCCGCTCTGACACACACACAGACACACACAGAACATATATATATATCAGGATATGAGGATTTAAATACTCTGATACTTCGTGTGTATTCTTCGACCTCCGCAGACAAGCAGCTATCCGGGGGACACATCTCCATGGCAACATACCCGTTGTACTCGATGTACTTGTAGATCATGCCTGCGATCACCATGGCGATGATTGCGTAGAGCCAGGAGGAGATGAACATCAGCGCCAGGCAGATGATCATCCCCAAGAACGACAAGGTCCTGCACACCAGAGGCAGAGATCAGCGCTCGTGTGAAGCTGGGATGTAGTGTGTATGTGTGTGTGTGTGTGTGTGCGTGTGTGTGTGTGTGTCTGTGTGCGTACCAGTGGTAGTAGGAGAAGCGTGGTCTCCAGTTGGGCGTTCTCAGGAGGGTCTGGAGGGCACAGGCCAGGTTAACGAACAGATAGCACATCAGGAAGAACCTAGATGGAGAGAATATGAATCAATCATATTAATAACAAGTGTTAGATATCCTCCCCCACTCCCCCCCACTGATACACAGCTGTGTCTCACATTGTGAGGATGGGAGCCACCAGGTCCAGAGAGGCGATGAGAATCCCCAGCTCAGCGATCAGGCCCGTGAGCAGCAGGGCCCAGGTCGGCTCCCCGTTGCCCTTCCCATGTCCAAACACCTGGACGGGAGGACAAACGCACAAAGGGACAGTCAGTGTCTTCAGAAAACACTTTCTAATGATATCGATGTGGATTTGAATGAATGACAGCAGCTCCCACCCGGAGGAAGGGGATGACGTTGTCCTTTGCGATGGCCTGGAGGAGGCGTGGCGCCCCGGTCAGCGACTGCAGGCCTGCGCCACACGTGGAGAAGAAGGAGCCGATGACGATGACCCAGGGCGTCGGCCACGCCAGAGTCCCCACCACCAGGTTCCCTTTCACCGAGTCGCCAAATCTGCAGGGGGGGAAATACACACGTCAAGTGTTCTGAGTGTAGAGGGGAACAGAGAGACACAAGGAGACGGATTCAAGGTGTCTCACTGACTTGTCTCGGAGGACGACCCCGTCGATGCAGGCGCCGAACAAAACCACACTGGTCAGGTCTGGACGAGGCGCTCAGGGAAACAACCGGCCAATCAAATGAAAGCAGTGATTAACCAAGCTGAAGTGAGGGGGTTTTAATTGATGTGCAAATTAATGCAATAGATCATTTCAGGTAAGTTAACAAGTCAAAAGAAGCAGAAGATTGTTGTTGTGACTTCAACTTGTTCCGATCTGAAAGGATACAGACGATGGAGGTGGTGAGGATGGCCAGGATGGTTCCAATGGGGATGGAGCGCTGGGCATCCTTCAGGTCCCCCGACCGGTTGGAGCCAGCCATTATTCCTGAGGTGAAAAACATGAAGAAGAACCGGGTATCGTATGCTGGTCGAGCGTTTCAGGAGGAGAAAACAGCAGGAAGCAGAAATGTGTGTACCTGTGACCGAGGGGAAGAAGATGCCGACCAGCAGCGTGAACGAGGTGGTGATGTCAGCAAACACGTACGGCTGGTGGTTGGAGGCGGGGGGGGCAAAGTGAGAGGAGTTGACCGAGCCTTTCTCCACCACGTCCCCTTTACTGAGGTAGGAGCTCCACACGTTCTCTGTGAGGATTAGATTCCTAAGTTCATGTCTGAAAACAGCCCTACACACACACTCATAAAAACACACACACAAATACACAAACACACTCTACCTGAGATGATCCCACTTGCCAGACCGGGGATCCCTTTGATCTCAGAGAAATTGTTGGACATGAAGTACTCGTCGCAGGAGGCGTTGAGCTCGGGGCCCTGGCAGAACTGCTTCCAAAGATACGTGGTGTCCTCCACCAGGGCAGGAATGTGGCCGGGGTCAAAGGTCGGGGCGGCCGTGCCGTTTTCTGTCGGGACGGACAACAGGAAGTGATGAAACCTGAATGGATGCGACTGAGCTGTGGAATGTCACTGAACCCACCGGTGGTGAAGGTGAAGTTGGCGTCGTCTCTCTCCACGGGCTCGCCGGCCGGCAGCAGGAGGGTCTTTGCACACTGGCTGTCCACGAGGACGTGCCCGTTGATGGTTCGATTCCCCAGCATGCACACGCTGCAGACAGACAGCTCGGTCAGCACGGGACAGTTCAGCGATTGGTCAGCGTTGTTTAAATCATAACTTACGGAAACTGTGGCGGTTTGAAGGCGGAGACCAGCGCGCCGGCGTAGATGGAAACGATGGAGACGATGACGCAGGCCAAGAAGATGGAGGCTAGTTTGTTGACGTACTTCACGCCCACAAAGACCAGCAAGGACATGAGGAGGAGACAGATGGAGCCGTAGACACGCATGTTGTTCAACATGGCCGCCGCTTCGCCCTCGGGGTTGTTGGACTCAAAGATGGCCGCCTTGGGTGCTATGTACATCTGGAGGAGGGAGGGAAATAAAAGAAGACGTAATATTATTATCAAAACCCTTGGAGAACGGGCGTTAATGCAAACTAGAGCAATAACAAACGATAACAATCGCTTCTGATGATGAAGACGAGAAGGAGGAAGAACCCACCAGCAGGATCTCGATGGCGCCCAGGATGTACATGGCTCCAGCAAAGGTGGTTCCTAGGTAGAAGCAGATGCCCACCGCCCCCCCGAACTCTGGACCCAGAGAGCGGCTGATCATGAAGTACGAGCCTCCCGCTGGAGAGGGGGAGGAGAGAGAGCGAGGGGGAGGGAGAGGGAGAGAGAGCGAGGCAGGTGGTGCATCAGGGGAGAACCACAGAAGAAGAAAAATAAAAGATAAGGGTGGAAAGCAAGGAGGAGGAGGAGGAGGAGGAGGAGGAACAGAAGAGGAGGAGAAAGAGAGACAAGAAGAGGAGATGGGATGGATGGTTAGTAACAATTTGATGTTATTAGAAATAAGCTCAAAGTTCTACATGAAACCTTGGTTCAAGGAGACAGAGCAGATCTTTGGTCAAATCGTATCTGAGCAGCTCAGACTGCACCTGAGCTCAGATACAATTTGAACCGGTTCAAACCAGATCACGTGAAGGAGTGGATCAGAAACAGCCTCTACACGTTCACTACGGAGTCACAGTGCAGAAATCAAACAAAGAGTGTGCACATCAGACAAACAGGCAACACAACGTTGTGATTGTAATGTGTTCCATGAAACACAACAACATGTTCAACAGATGAACTAAAACCATTAGAAACAGCCGCTCAGGAAGTTTGACAACGGAGAAACTTGATGAACTCAAAGTACAAAAGTAAAACAACCAAACAGCTTCAGTCTCAGTGGAAGGAGGGAGAGGGATTTGAGAAGCTTCAGGTTTCTACTTTACTTTCATCCTGAGACTGTAAATAAAGATGGAATCCAGATCCTCCAGATAGACCCTGTGAACTACTGACCTCTGTCCAGGTCATGATTTCATCAGTCTGTTATCAGCAGGACTCATTTTGGATCTGAATAAATTTAATCTGTGGTGACAGCACTTGAGAGGAGCTGTCATGGCGTCCATCTTTATTTACGGCCTCTGTTTTAACCCCAGTTAACAACGTACACACGGTGTTTACTACCATCTGGAACTGGATGGTGAGAGAGCTCGAGCGTATGGAAATTAAATGTTTGTAAGACAAGTTAGACGTTAATTATCTATGTCACCTACCAAGAGTTTAGCTTTCTACGTTCAGTTATTACAATGTCACATGCTTCTGGAGTTATCTCACTACTTTGGCAGTTAGGAGACTCGGCTAGTGGCGTTTTAGTGAGAGGTCAATGGAGGATAAATGTCCCTGGGTATTTAATGTGTGTGCAGACAGAGAGGGACAAGTGGACAGAGGGAGAGACGGGACAAAAAGAAACAACATTTATTACAGGAACAATATGCACTTCATTAACGCTGAGGCAGCAGGAGGACGGGAAGGAGGACGACCGGGAGAATAACGTGGAGGGACAGTTGGGACCGGGGGGAGGACGGCACTCGACAAATCTGTCTCTGACCGAGTCAATAGAGACGTGTTAATGAAGCTCTACAGCCGACGTGTGAGGGACAGACCATCGCACCTCCATGGGTCAAAGGTCAAAAGGTCAGGGTGAGATTTAACTGGAGGTTTAATGAGGGAGGTCACACCGAAGAGGAGAGGAGAGAAGAGGAGAGGAGAGGAGAGGAGGGGAAGGACAGAGGAAGAGGAGGAGGAGGAGAGGGGAGGAGAGGAGGAAGAAGAGGAGGAAGAGGAGGAGGAGAATGAGGAGGAAGAGAGGAAGGGAAGGAGGAGAGGAGGAAGACGAGGAGGAAGAGAAGGAGAGGAGAGGAGAGGAGGAAGAAGAGGAGGAAGAAGAGGAGAATGAGGAGGAAGACAAGGAGGAGAGGAGAGATGGAAGAAGAAGGAGGAAGAGGAGGAGAATGAGGAGGAAGAGGAGGAGAGGAGAGGAGGAAGAAGAGGAGGAAGAAGAGGAGAATGAGGAGGAAGAGGAGGAGGAGAGGAGGATGAGGAGGAAGAGAAGGAGGAGAGGAGGATGAAAACCTACCTGGCACGACTCCGTTAGTGGCGATGGCGCTCATCGATATCGCAGTCAACATCGTCTGAAGTGGAGAAAAGAGACAAACAGCTCAAGTTAGAAGGTTTTATTAAATCACCCGTCTCATCCCCTCTGGCCAACTGACCCCAGGACTCACACAGCAGCAGCAGATGAAGACGATGGAGAGCGCCTGCAGCACCCCGGCGTTCCCCACCACCCAGGTCAACCGCAGGAACAGGATGACGCCGAAGATGTTCTGCAGGCACGGCAGGTAGACGCCCATGAAGGTCCCCATCTGTGGAGACTGGAGGGAACCAGAGGAGTCGTCATCAGAAGACAAACACAGAACAGTACGTGAGGAGAACTCAGCTGAAGAACCTCTTCAACATCAAAAAGACAGGATATAACATCGTGAGGGAGACGGAGGAGATCTTTGTGTGGAGGGAGGAAGTGGAGATGTATCCATTTTAATAAGTTAAGCCCTGACACTACAGCACCATAACACCCCGGACTGAAGTTAATGTTTATCCTGAACACACTTTGTGGCCGGAAGGAGGATTAAAGATGTTTGGATTCGACTTTCACCGGCTCCTCGTCGGCAAATAAGATCCTGCAAACACTCAGAGCAGGGTCGGGAATCGGTGAATGACTCTGAGCCGCCGCCACAGAGTCTTATCTGGACGACTCGGCTCCGGGTCAGCTGAGGCTTCAGAGCGGAGCAGGGGACGACCTCCTGCACGTTCCCTCTCAGACGCCGAGTCAAGAGGTCGATAGTTGAAGGTTTCACAGGGCCTCCGGGTTTAATCTTTAATGTGAACGTCAAGAGATCCGTCTCGTGTCTTTTACCTTTTACATCTTGAGGTTGTTTAAAGTGCTACAGATCATTTATGCAGAAAATTACTGTGTATTTTAAATTAGTTTGATCTGAATCAACAGGGATTCACGGGAAAAGTAAATTTCATCTGAGAGGAATAAATACATTGGTACATACATTTGTGTCTGGGGCATTTTCCGAAGCTGGTATTGGAATCAGAACAACTCTATAAAGTTCTGATAAGATTGTTTTATTGTGGGAGCAGCTCTGTTACGTGCTTCCCTTTGCTTTTATTACTTTACTGCATCTTTGAAAGTTCTCCTGAGGACTTTGAGGTTTACCTTGCCCGGTTTCTTCTTCTCCCCGATGCTCTCGGCCTCCTCGTGCTCCTTGGCCCCCTGGGTCAGGTTGGTGTAGTTGGCCAGACGACTGAGCAGAGAGGACACCTTCGGCCGAGTGTCCATCTCCTCCTGTGAGATGAAGAAGAAGAGGGTAGAAGAGAGAGGGGTGAGGAAGATGGAAGAGACAGAGCAGGGACAGGGTGTAGATATGAAGGGAAAGAGAGGAAGGGTGAGCAAGTGGGTGAGGATGAAGAAAGATGGAGGAAAGAAAGGATGGAAGGCAACAGATAGGACGGGGCTTGGTTAATACATTGTTGGAGATAGAAAACTAAAATTATATATTTCTTGAATATTTACAACATGATTTAAATGAGTTGCATTGCGAACCTCAAATAAGGCCAAGTTCCTGTCGTAGAAGTCATCATCATCCACCCCGTGGCTGTTGTTGATGTACACGCTGGAGATTTTAGAGTTTCCTTCACCTGGACACAGATAAAGACAGAATGAGACAAAGACACGAGGGACACAGCATCTTCAACATGTCCATCCCCGCGGCTGTGTGAGGTCGAGTCGCTCTCAGGTTCATTTCTCCCTCACGCAGACACACACAGCTTCATGCATTGTCACCGGTTCAGTTCCACCTCAGTCAGCACCGGCCTCTGCATCAGCAGCCGCTGAGTCAGCAGCATCACTTCCCCCCCGCTCACTCTCACTCTGACGGATGCACTCGAGTGAAGGACACTCAACACACGACAGGACGTGAGGCCCAAGTCATGGTGGAAGGAGTCGACTGTGATAACAACGTTGTGTTGTGTGTAAATAAGATTGTTACTCTTTGTTGTCACCATAATTCTGAGTGATTCTCTTGGTCTCAAGTTAACACACAAACGATTTATCAGACGCTGAATAACAATCAGGCGATTTGAGCCGTTCACTTCGGTTTCAGCTTTTAAGTTTGTCCATATAAAAACTTTTATATTACAGAATAAATAATGCAGAAAAACATTTGTTTTCTTTGTATTCAGTTATTTATAATAAACTTGTAAAGTATCAAGTCTCAACTACATGTCTCTTCCGTAAGGGTTTCAAAAGACATCTCAGGAATCATTGATCATTTATTATATATATCGGACAATATATTGGTATCAGATATGACACTGATATCTAGTGTTTATCCAGCTTGAGTGAATTTAATGGGATTTGTCTTTCTAGTGAAAAACCAGTAACACTCATTTCTTTCAAATCTACACACAACCTCGTGAATATTAACTGTACAGTTCATTTTTTTACATTTTATGAACCACGGCTTAACATTGTAAAGATGAATTAATATTCTAGAGCCCAGACAGATAACTGCACGATACACAAGCTGAAACATCCCACAATGCATCAGCTACATTTTTAGAACAGAGCATCTGCTGGTTACACAAGAACAAAATACCAGCATGTGGCTGGTGGGCGGTAACTTCCCAACACATTCCTTCATGTGGCCCAGAGACAGAGTGGGAAACTGCTGGTTAATATTCAAGTAGGCGCGCTGGGAGAAGATTAACCAACTTGCTCGTTGGGCTTTCTGGTCTCACTGATCCAAGGTGTTTGGATGAGCACAGGTTCTCGTGAGTGAAGTCAGTTCACACGTGAGTCAGACACAGATCGAGTGTCCCTCTGGTATGTTGACGTCTAACCTGTTCACCAGAGACAGTGTCTTTTGGTTTCAACACTTCCTGAATGCTCAGACTGTCTCAGCCTGGACTCGGCCTGATGTCATGTTTCTGCCCGACACAGCAGACGCTCCAGTTTCCCTTCTGTCACTCAGTAGAGAATGAATCTGTGCTCGGTGTTGAGGACCTGATGAGGAGGGATCACCAATCATAGAGCTCCATTGATTCATCAGTGGATTTGAGCCTGACACAGACATGTTATCAGCATATTTGCAGATATATTTACATTGCATTAATATGCATTACATTGCAATCGGACACTGTTTACTGTTTTGCATTTCGCATATCACTTTTTATATCTTTTATCTTTTATATATTTTTATTCAGAAATGTTAATGTCAAAATAAATGTTACTTTGTATAAATATTGGAAAATAGTGAGTAAATAAGAAGTAAATAGTGAGTAAATATATACTGGTTTTCTATTTTTTATTGCTTTTCCTATGTATGTTGTATTTATTGCGTTTTTATGTTATTGCATTTTTATGTTTCTATGTTCATTGTAAGCACCAATTACCAGAGCAAATTCCTTGTAGGTGTAAACCTACCTGGCAAGAAAATACTTCTGATTCTGATTCTGATTATAGAATGAACAATGCGGATGAGAAGGGCATTTATGTTTATATTTACAATTAGGTTCATGGATAAAATGTAAAATATCAAGCCTCAATTACATTTCTATGTTATTATGGTTTGATAACATCTTAGGAATCCTTGCCAATGTTATCTATGTAAATATATGAATATGTAAACATCATGTTGAATGTTTCAAACTTTACTTTTGGCAGAGCATTTTAAGTTGGTCTGACAAAACCAGACCAATAGAGGAAAGACCTTATTGAAATTATGTTCTTCCACTATTTTCTGACATTTTAAAGATCGAACAATGACAAGGAAAAAAAAAAAAGAAGGTTGTTCTTGTCTTGAGTCAAAATCCTGAAGTTCCTGTTTCTCGCCTGTGACTTTTCTAAGATTGTTGACTGAAGGTTCTCAACAGTCGGTCGAACAAAGAAGACACATGACGACATCAGCTCGAGCTTAGGGAACTCGTGAAAGACATTTTTCACCATGAACGTGGGCTTCTGCTCATCTATGAATATTTGTGAACAATAAACTCTTTGGCCCTTTTGCTGTCTGTGGCTCTGCAGAGGAAAACAACAGTCCTGTGAATAACTGCAGCGCTCAAGTTAACACGGAGGAACACAGCTGTCCACAGTGTGTGTGTTCCCAAGAGGAGAGGAGATCAGCACACCTCAGGACGATGCCTGGGTGTGTGTTTATGTGTGTGTGTGTGTGTGTGTTTGTTTGTGTTTGTGCAGCCGGTAACGCAGAAAGCTACTGGAGCCAGGTGTGCGTGTGTGGACATCAAATTCAACATCAAAACCAACGGATCACGGAGCTTTTGACCTTTCTGAAAATATCCCTCTTCCTCCAGCCTCTTCTCCTCTTCAGGATCTTCACTCATTCTTTTTTTAAACCGCAGCATCACTCCCGTCCGCTCGCTGCTGTTCTCTTCCAGCCGCCGGGCAAACGCTGATAGTTTTGTCTTGCGTGGGGGACAGACGGAGAGACGGAGGGACGGAGAGACAGAGAGACGGACAGGGCGCTGTGTGTCCTCCCAACAGCAGCCACAGCATCACAGCAGCCTGATCGAAGCTCAAATCGGACCAACCAGCTCGATTTCCATTTATGGAAGCTCATTAGACAACGTGGGGCTTCCTCACTACTATGCCACTGCCTGAGTGGATCAGTGAAGCTAATACAGTTACATCTCTCCACGGTTATCACCCCCCCCCCCCCCCCCCTCCCTCCAGGTTGAGCCTGTGAATCAGCACAGCTATTCTTAAACACTGGGGGAGAGTGAGTTACTGCACATGACACCTGCACGGTCATGGCAATCACAAGGAACGTGGTCAGTGTTTCTCTTCGTCCACTCACCTGAACTCAGGCTTCATCCATACGATCATGTTTTCAATCAGAGACGATCACTGTCTGAACTAACACGCGTGACATCGTGCATCACGTCCTCACTCATGTATAGAAACATGTGGTTGTTAGTAGCAGAATTGTCGTAGATTGCTCGTCTCATACGCAGGTCAACAGCTGCTTCATCGTAGAACACAGAGTTTAACTGCACGAGCTGTTAGCTGAGACAACAGGGCCGGTAATGCTTGATGCGTTACACACTGGTACCCGAGGCTAATCTGAGGAATCAGCGAAGCTAACGTCATGAGCGAGAAAGACCCGGTTTCAAACTGAAACACAGAACAGAGGCTGCAGCTTCCCGAGATGTGACCTGAGCGCGTGTGGAAAGGTTTCTGCTGTCAGCTCCAGTTAAGAGAAGAAGTGACTCTGTGGTGGGCTGAGCAGCAGCAGCAGGTGGGGGATGTGAAACCTACATGAAGATCACACAAGGTGCACATTTCACTTCTGTTATTGTTCCCGCCGCCGGCTCAGTGCAGTGACGTTGAGCTACTGCTCAATTTGTCCCGGCCCCCCCCGAGGCAGCCCCCTGGGGACCAGCTCTTACTCAGGAAACAAATGTGTGAGCGTAATGACCCAGAGAGGAAATAAACACACTAAAGAAAACGCCTTGTTAGACTTGAGACGTGCGTGAGGATGAATCTAAAAATAGCACTTCTCTTTCGACTTCCCTTTCAACACATTTTGGACACGGAGACGTTTAAACCCTCGTGAGCTTGAAGGTCTTTCTGACCGACCCAAGGCTCCTTTCTATTCTGCAGTCACTTGTTGAGATACAGAAAATACTACCAATAAGGAGGCTTGTCCTTTTCTTGGAGTGACAATGAGGTGCTTTCACTCCTACGTGTCCTTCATCCTCAACACGATTTCCCTCCCTCTCTCCCTCTCTGCAGGGAGTATTCAGGTATCGACAGGTTCACGTGTTGGAGCCAGTGTGACATGACATGCTTATTTCTCAGCCGGCTGGCTTACACGTGGATTAAACCGACTGTGTCAACCTAAGCAGTTAAGATTATATGAGGGATTACATACAATAGAGTGACACCTTATGCAAACTGCTGCCAGGCTGTTCGTCCACCATGGAGAGCGTGAACACGCCTCGTCATGTGTGTTCATACGTTTTAAAACAAATCCACTTGTGTGTGTTTTGTGATTCACTCGTGTGTTCTTCACCTTGCTCTGTGTTGCTGTCCTCGGGCGTCTCCGTCCCTCCTCCCCCCCCCGCGGTGGCGGTGGTGGTGGAGGTCTCGCTGTGCGGGTCGCTCCGGTTGACGCTCTCCCTGGAGCCGAAGCGCACTCGGGCGCCCGACCGGGAGCTGATGTCCGGGGACGTGTCCGACAGCCCGGGGAGGTCCTCCGCCTTGGTGGGGGTCACGGTGAAGCGCACTGAAGCCATGATAACTCACTGAGAAGGGGAGAGGAGAGGAGGTTATAGGGGACGGAGGAGAAGAGGGACCCTAACCCTAGGCTCCCGGGTGATGCTGAGGTATCCGCGGCCTCTACAACTTGTCATTTTTTCAACTGCAGTTCTCCACTGAAGCAAACTGGTCACTTACCACCAGTCAGGTGAAAGATGATATACGACCTGTGGCCACGAGGGTCAGATAGAAATGGATTTAGAACTGACACCAGAACAGGACATGTAGAGAATAGAGCAGAAGTTAAGCTTGTAAAACAAAGACTGGTCTAAATGAACCGGATCTCAGTATCTCAATGTGGGACGTGCGTGTCCTGGGAATTCTATATTGTGCATTTATACTAATATATTGGCTGATACATCAGTATATATAAATGCCTAATATCGGCATTGACCAACAGATATCCATCGTGGTTGGGATCCGATTATCACCCGAGAGGCAAACAACGTTTTGAAATCATCTTTAACATATTACAGGGACAAGAAAGTTGAAAAAGAATTCCTGCAGCTCGTTGTTTGTCTCTTTAAGTTTCCTTCACGCTCTCACAAATCCACAGAGGCGTGATCCAACACGTCACTCTATAAAAACAAAGCTGTGGTTACTGGTGAAGTGACTGCGGTTCCATCCTCCCACAGCGTGACCGCTCTCTGGACGAGGGAGGTGTAAAACAATAACCAGTTTGAACCTCAGTGTCCAGCTGGAAGGTGCAAAGTCAACTCCCTCCGCGGCGCCGTGGGGGGGGGGGGGGGGGGGGGGAATAAGTGACAGGACGGCTGGATGTGGGTGAATGGTTGTTTTTAGCTTGGTTGATAATTAAATTATTAAAAGCAGGGCAGTTTGAACCGGTTGTGCTGGTGCTGCTGCCGGTTTCCTCTCACTCTGCATGCAGGGGCATGGCCCAGGTTCCCTCACGCTTTGTCAGGAGATGGACAGACAGGGGGGGGGGGGCTGAGAGTCACCCACGAGACGTTATTAGTCTAGACAAACCACATTCACATTCACACCCACATGCAATTTGTCTCCACAACAACTCAACAACCGTTTAGGACTGAGAAGGAAACCAGAGGAAAGTTTCACTTGTTCGAACCCGGAGACTTCTTCTTCTTCTTCTTCTACTCGTCTCAATAACCACAATGTTCTGTCCCCCTGGAGAACACGTCCTCACTTCCTGTCCACTCTCGATCCAAATGTCTATTATTATTACAGCAGGAAGATGAGCAGAACATTTTGTTCCCTCTCTGGTAACTCAGCCTGGATTTCTGCTTGTTTAAGCATCTCAGAAGATTTTCACTCTGCTCACTCACATTGACGTGATATCGTGTGATAAACTGCACAACTTGTTATTTAGATCTGGTTCTGTCCGGAATCTAAAGATGATCAGTTTACGTTCATGTAACAGAAATAAATGAGTCAAATCCTCACATTTTTTTGTCTAATTGAGAAAATAATCAAAATAACCGTCACCTGCAACCCTGAAATGTTTCATCTGGGTTTAATAAAGAAAATCTACAAACCGGCGGTGAATCAATTCTCTGTTAAACCTGCTCACATCCATATAATTGTACTTTTGTTGTATTGCTATCGTTGAAAATGTTATTGTGATAAATACTGATTTTGTTGTATTGCGCAGCCTCAAAGATCACTGATGTGAGACATTTAATAAAAAGGTATATCTGGGCTTTTGGGACTGGAGGGAATAATAACTTGTGTAAATACTCCTTACTTGCAGCCCAGGGATTTAATATAAAGGTGTTTGATAAACTTCAGCGTGGCAATACTCGTTCTTTTATTATCATATCATAATTTAAGAAGTATTACACAATAACAGGGCGATAGCATGATCCCAGTTAATATTATAATTGGACAAAAACATAACCAAATGAGTCTTAATCATCAATTACGATAAAAAATACTGTTTCTATGATTATAAATATAATGAATAGGAGTCAACTTGATCCTGTTGTTTCCCCTCTACCAGTCGGTGTGGTCGATATTAGACGGAACCAGTGTTCACCAGCGAGGAACCACTGGTTCTTCCAGCTGCTGGTGGGAGCCCAGCAGCTGGAGATGCTCGCCTGTTAGCCGCCACTCACTTCCCATTCTAAGCCAATTAAGCTAACCATAATAATTCTGGCTGGAACCGGTCCCTCCGCACCTCCCGTGTCATCGGGACATGTCCCCGGGACTTGTCCCCCGGAGCCGCGGGGACGCTCCGCTCATTCATCCGAGGGACACCCTGACGCCACTCGGCGGTTCCACGACAAAAGGAGATGCGGCATCTGGCGTTAAAACGTCGGCGCTGTGACGCGTCCGAAGCGGCGGAGAGGAGCCGAGAGGAGGGACGAGCGGGGGGTGTGATCGGCCCCGGCTGGGGAGGACACCGTGGAGGGACAGGGAGTAAAACACGCGCCGGGAATAAAACGCGGGTGGAAGCTGGGGGACATCCCGGGTCCAGCGTGGGGCGCGAGGGGCGCGGAGGCGCAGCTAGCCGAGGCTAACGGCAGCTAGCCGCCGCCGCCGCCGGTCCCCCGTCACCCCGCGGACCCCCGCACTCATCCCAGCCCGCCAAGGGGGCTCCGGGCCCCCGCACGGCGGACTCACGGGGCTCGTACCTGGCTGCGGGTCCCGGTGCGGAGCGCTGCCTGCGCGCGGCGGGTTCCACTCACATCCGGAGACATTCGGCACTTTGGTCCAGCCGAGCCGACACAAAAACAAGCGAGAGCGCGCGGTGTGTCCCGCCTCCCCTGCCGTAGTGCCAGTCTGACCCGCGCATGCGCACTGACAGATGCTGTTAGCGCGGCCAGGGAAATGTAGTCCGGAAATCAGAACCCGTCGTTCAGGTATTTCCTCAGTAATTTGTTTCATCGTCACAAATCCTGAGTTGAACTTTTCTTTTGGAATAAAAATCATTTTTGTATCTAATATTCAGTGTTTATTTGCTTAATGTTTGAAATTAATGTATCTTGTTATTTAATATTCTAAGTATTCATTAAATATCTTGTTTTTGATTAACACAAAACATTATTTTTCTTTTTCACTTTATAAACAAATGTAAATTGTGTAGTTTTACACAAACGAGCTGTACAGTGTGTATTCACTACAGAACACCTGCCATTCATTTCACACCACTCGTTTTACAATCCTTTACTAGTGAGAAAGAGAAATATGAACAATACTAACTGGCTGTTAGCTAGCTAGCTTATTTTCTGGCTAGCAATCCAATACATATAACTGTATATACTGAATAGACTGATATGATTTTGATTATCCTTATCTAGAGTGTAAGTATGGCTGCTCGCAATCATTTCAGATTTACGGCTTAGTGGTCATGAAGATACAGGTGAAGAACAGGATGAGGAAGATGAGCCAATGCTTGGTCTGGATTCAGAATCTCTGATGCCGAGACTTTGTACAATAGGATCAACATGGAGTCGTGGGTGTGAAGAATTATTGTCAAGTCTTCTTCACTCAGGAGCTGGATTAAAGATACACAAGCTCCTTTGACGACAGTGAATCTTCACACACACACACACACACACACACACACACACACACACACACACACACACACACACACACACACACACACACACACACACACACACACACACACACACACACACACACACACACACACACACACACACACACACACACACACACACACACACACACACACACACACGGAGCTTCTCCTGAACGAACCAGGAAAGAATAAAATATAAAAGAATATAGCAGAGAAACAACACATGAATGTATTTGTTGTAGATTTCTCCCCATCAGGAGTCACTGTTTAATTTGTCACCTCTAGATTTCATATACACACAACAAAAGAATACAGTCCATCTAGAGACCATTTATTCAGCATGAAAATCAAATAACCAAAACCTAAAAAGAACCAATCATGGCACGTAAAAAAATGTTTCTTAACATCAACGACAGCTGGTTTGCAATACATGTACAGTCCCTCTCTTGGGCCTTGGGTTTCCTTGCTCTCCCTCTGTGTTCGAGTCCCATCTTCCCTCCTTCCTCTGCTCGAGTCCCATCTTCCCTCCTTCCTCTGCTCGAGTCCCATCTTCCCTCCTTCCTCTGCTCGAGTCCCATCTTCCCTCCTCTGCTCGAGTCCCATCTTCCCTCCTTCCTCTCTCACAGGATCGGTCTGGGCTGCTGGGTGAGCAGGAGGCCGAAGCGTTTCTTCAGCAGCACCCGGTTCCTGGAGAACTTGTCGTCCGGGGAGAAGCGGGCCGGGTGAGCCGAGCTGGTGGGCTGCCCGTCGGGTCTCAGCTTCTGTCGGAGATAAAGAAGGGAAGAGAACGTTCACACGAGTTCGCTGAATAAAAGGATATATCGATATAATCCCACTTCTGACTCACAAGCTTTTAATATTAGTAAACTCCTCTTGTGCTATGACATCACAGGACCCGTCTATGAGCTGTGAGCAGACTGACTTTCCTGCTCTTATTTGAATTACCTGCCTTTATTTTCATATTTCCCTTTGGTTATTCATCCTTATTTTCCACATGGTTTCTATTGCCTCGGTCTTTACCTTTCCTCGTGTTTTTGTTTATTTGTTTATTTAGAAGGATCCCCATGAGCTCTACCCTAAGACAGAGCTACTTTTAGTGGGGACCACATTTAAGACATACATACAGATATCAAACATTTAAAAAAATACATTTAATACCAATATCAAACATTTAAAACATAGGTTACATTATAAATATGTTACATTATAGATATCAAAAGTTAATATACATAAAAAAATAGTGATTATATAATATTACAGATATCAAAAATAAATGTTGTGGTTATGCAATATTACCTTTGTCATGATATAAAACACTGATATATACAATTCAATAGAAGCCAAAACTGCAAACCATGTAAGAGAATACTACTCCTTTATGTACAGTACCTCACCAGCTAGTGTCACAAGTACGTGTGTGTATGTAGGTTTACTTATTGCTTAAAAATATTTTTTTATGAACACTGATTATACGTCAGTGTGTAAGGAGAGTTAATAAAGTTCAATTGAACAGAATATGTAAGAGATTGGAGTGAAACTACATTTTCTTCGTGGAAACACTATCTGTGTGTGTGTGTGTGTGTGTGTGTGTGTGTATCACTGTGGATAAAGTGTGATGATTGTTATTGTGCATGTTTGTTGTGCATCCTGTCATTTAGATCAATAAAGAACCGGAGAGTATGAATTAAAGCTGGATTATTGGAGCAGTAAACAGAAACATGGCGGATGTAAACAGGTCGTTACCTTCAGGGTGTAAATTCGCTCCCCGGTCTCGGTGTCGTAAAACTGCAGAAACATCGCGATGAAAACAAAGCGTCTCTCAGATCCAGAGAAATGAACTAAAGTCGATTTAATTTCGTTTCTAAAGCGAAAAACACGCGACGCTCGTGATTTCTCTTCTTCACTCTTCCACGTGTGGCGAAGTCTCAGCTCAGCCGGAAGTCAGAGCGGATATCCGGTTTGCTCGGCATGCTGGGAAATGTATTTTTCTGATGTAAGACGCTGTAAAGTTTCCCAAAGACAATTTCTTATTACAACAGGAGAGAAACGAAGATGTCACTGAGCTCGAACATTTATTTGTAACATTTAAAATAAAAGTTTAATCCTCAATGTTCACTCACTAGATTTCTTATGGAGCTTTCAGACACATATCATGGGCTTCATCAAAAAGATAGTTTTATTATTAAGTAGGAATTAAAATAAAATATAATGAAATTAAAATGTATTCCATCCACTTGGAACCTAGGCAAAAAGCCTAAGTTCCAAGCACAGCTGTACAATAAAATGTAGTAGAACAAAAAAAAATGCATTTATGAATACATATATTAATTAACTGGCGTGTCAGCAATTTTTGTCATTTCAACAACTTGTGTGTTTCATGCTGCTTCCAGCACAAGTGTCCTAATGTCCTGTCTGAGTTTATAGCATCAGCTCATATATGAAACTGAGATGTTATGTTATTGTTCAGTATCATGTTAACTGTTTGAACCAGTGCACAAGTAAAAATATACACACTATACTGTGAAAGTAAAAATAAAACACAATATATAAACACTATCCAGTAAAAAAAAAAGGATGAGCTTTCTGGATCAAAGACAATCAGGAGAAGCTCCTTTGATGACTTTGATCTTCACACCCACAACTCTCATCCAAGACTCATCTTCTATATCATCAGCGGAGCTTCTCCTGAATGCAAAAGGAAGAATAAGCTATATAATAATAAAGCAGAGAAATAACACAGGAAATGAATACAGGTCATTTTGGACCCATGTTGTGTGGAAGGTGTTTGCATAGCTTTGATATTTGGGATGAAATGGTCAAATTAAACTTTGCGGATAATTCTCCTTTCCGTTTTCTTTTGACAGTTGAAATGGAAAAGAGGTAAAGGATGGAGCCACTTCACTTAAGACCACTGTAAATGAAGATACTGCTGGATTATACATAGAATCCACCTTCTGTCCTTGTTTCAGCTCACGTCCTGCCGACAGCTCTGTCCCAGGAGAGCTGATGTTCCAGGACTGGTTCGATTGCATGGTTGAAGAGTTTAATCCAACCGAGCCTCAGCAGATGGATGGACAGGGGATGGATGAAGCCTTCACTGTCCTGCCAGGTGTGTGTCCACCTCCACACAACTTCCAGGCCTCCTCACCAGGCACCAGTGTCCAGCCAGGGCTCATCATTCCTGGATCTCGGCTCTCCTTGGAGAACAGGTCGCCTGCAGGTTACCCACAAACTACCCAATGGATTTCTGATCTGGGCCTCCTGGATTTTGATTTGGAAACAGCGGACGATGATGAATTGGCCGCCTTATTCACTGTAAAGGACGGTGAAACATGTGTGTCAGAGGACGCCTCAGACACCCGGTCGGATCAGTCGTCCCAGAAGAGCCAGAACCCGAGTGTCCCTCAACGTCCAGAGCTGCAGGATCAACTCTGGACCCTCCAGCTCTGAGGATCCAGCCCTGGAAGACAGTTCCTCCCGCCCAGTTAAAGGAGTGTGAGGAACGTCATAGCCCTGAAAAGTTACTTTCAAATTTCAAAGACTTCAACCTGCTCAAATAAGTGACGAAAAAGAGGTGGAAGAAGATGGACGATTAATGTTCAGCCCCATCAGTCTCAAAACCTAATTCATAGGAAGTTCAGAGATGTGTTTGTGTCAAAAACCAATAAACAGCAAAACACTTAGAACAATTCACAGTTTAATTCATTTATAAATATAAAGGAATTTCACACAACGGAAAGAACATTTAATTTACACATGATGAACTTTGATTTACTGGGTAGTTTTTGTTGCACAATCCCTCGTCCCTTTAAAAAGGAGAAAACATTTCATAACCATAAGAGGAAACTCTATAAATAAAACATGTTATGGCTTCAAGTGACAAAAATAAGAGTTCTTTTAACAACATCTGGAACAATACGGTTTTCTTGAAGTCTTCAAACAAACACTGAAAGTTGATAAAATACAAACATCTCTTCGATTCAAATCGTCCTGGAGAATAAAAAACGTGACTGGTCGTCCTGGAGAAACTTCTTCTTGAAGGATTCCTCACAAAAATCCTCATTCAAACTTTTTGCTGTCGGGCACATCTCTGTTGTTGTTCATGGCCCTCCCCCCCGCCAGGGGAGTGAAGGGCAGGTGAGAGCCCGCCTCCACCGGCTGCAGGTACTCGTTCACCACCCTCTGATAGGTCGGGTGGGTGGTCAGCACTCGCAGCAGATTGGCTGAGGAACCAGAGCAGATGCGATGAGGATTTCAAAGTGTTTTGGTTTTTAAATGTCACCAGATGAAAAGCAGAGTGTAGCTTTAAGTCGTTACATATTTAACATAAGTTTTACTACACGTCAAAACTTCTTTCTGAGCAGAAAGTTGCAGCAGTTATTACAAACTCCACATTTAGAGTCTCTCACCTTCCGTCAGCTTGTCCTGATGTGAGGCCTCCTCGTACAGAGGATGGGTGTTGTACTGAGGAACACCCAGCAGCGCCCCCATGAGGCCCGACAGCTCCTCTGCACTCAGACTCCCTCGGCCCTCCCTGTCAAACAGCTGGGAAAAACAAGAACGTATGATATATAAATACACACGATGATATTGTGTGAATAACTTCTCTTTCTCTCACACTTTCTGAAAATGGGACATCATGACAGAGAGAGTTCTGTTGGAGGAGCAGGACTCACATTGAAAGCTTTGTGGAGAAGAGACTTGAAGCTGAGGAATCCTGAGAGAGCAGCGACACTCAAATAAAACTGTCCCACATCCACGGTTTCATCCTGAAACACACAAACACAACGGTATCATCACATTTGTCTGTTGTAACTTCAACAGAAACACACACACACACACACACACACGTGCAGTGTAAACAACACCATAGGAAAATGTGGTGTTCGATGTGTGGAGCTCAAGAAGTGGAGGAACACAGGAACAGCTTGTACCTTGGAGTAGAGCTTGCAGACCGTGACGGCCGTCTCTCTCTCCGTCAGCCCGAGAATCGAGGAGAGCTCCTCTGCGCCGACCTTTGACCCCGGAGCTCCTGACTGACACCTGTCAATCATTCGGTCCAGTGCTTCTTCCACTGCAGTTGCTCCCAGGCTGAGAGATAGAGAGGATAAATATCAGTAACTTGATTTTCACATGCTTTAAAGCTGATGGGTGTTTCCGGACAGAGGCAGGTTCTCTCTCACCCGCTCTTGTACAGCAGCGACAGCGTGCTCCTGGCGGGGGACTCCACTGGGAGAGAGAGACCTCCCAGTTTGTTGACAGGAACTCCACCCTCCATCACGTAGTCTGTAGCTGGGAGTCCGAGCGCCCTGAACCATCAGAGGAGAGGGAACGATAACTGTCAGCTGGCACACTTTGAACCCTGTAGTGGTTTTTAACAGACACCCTGAGAATACAGGAGATGGCTGTGCAGAGCAAAGTGACGAGGAGGTAGTGGTGCATCAAATTAACCTAACACACAAAGTCACTACACGACATCACAATCGGATCCGTCATCGACAACAACAATGTTTAGTTAGCTCTTGTTATTACAGTTGCACTCGTACGTCTGGTCTGACATGAGTCACAGCAGAAGGCGTGACCTTAAACGTACCCGGCCATGAGCTTCTGAACATTGTCTGCGTACAGGTTGGGATCCTTCTTCTCCTCCTCCGACGGGCTGTAGACGGGCAGGAACTGAAACACAAGGGATCTCTGTCAAGTTGGAGTCTGAGCAAAAAACACCAGGAGAGAGAGAGGTTTCCACTCAGACGACCCGGTCTTACCTCCACCGTCATGTTGGTGTAGAGCTGGGAGGTGGTGTGCCACAGAGCCTCCACCCTAACGCACACACACACATATTATTGGATTTCATTCAGGAGATATGAGCGTCATAAACAAAGAACCAAGCACTTTCACGATGAACCTGGTTTGACGGATGTGAGAAGGACGACTCACCAGGTGGTTCCTTTGTATGTCCAGCGAACGGTGTCCTGAGGAAGAGCCATAAAAAAAAACAACTATAAATCAAACCATAAAGTGCCAGAACAAACACAGA
Source organism: Pleuronectes platessa (assembly GCF_947347685.1). NCBI lineage: Eukaryota > Metazoa > Chordata > Actinopteri > Pleuronectiformes > Pleuronectidae > Pleuronectes > Pleuronectes platessa. Next base: position 1,103,771 of record NC_070648.1, on the reverse strand, counting down.
GCGCCCCATGGTAACAGAGGGGGGGGAGGGGGGGGGGGGGAGTTCCTCCTTTAACAGCCATGAGCAGCTTCAGTCTCATTTCCCTCATTACACAACCTGACATGACGCAAACTGTTTCTGTATGTTCACAATGATCTCATGTCATATGTCGACATGTGATTTAATGGATTGTGTATTTTAAAGTGCTTTCCAACACAAACACCTGGAAATCAAATCTGCTGATTCAACTCTGGACGTAAACAGAGACGGGTTGTCCCTTTGTAATAAACCTGTATGAGACCGACAGCAGTTGGTTGTAGTATCACACCTGTGAAATGTGTGTCAACACTCCCACACGTCGACTCACCAGCTTGTTGGGGTAACGTAACAGAACAGGTTGGACCGGGACTCCGGCGACGAAGGCACCTGATGACGAGGGACAGAAAAAATGAGGCAGGCCCTTTAATTCCTTCATAGTTCGTACAAACAGCTGAACTGTGGTATGTTGTCTGCTTCAGGACCAGAGAACAAGCAGGAGGAGAGTTTCTCTTGTTCCTGCCGATACTCACCAGGTTTGAATTTGAGGAGAGATTGGCCGTTAGTTGTGGTTCCCTCTGGAAAAACCAGCATCTAGCAGAGATTTGAAAAATGTGATTCCTGAGTTCAGACCTGCTGTTAGAGACAAAATATGAATTCCCCAAAACTGAGTCCTAATTCAGAGGCTGCATTTAAAGATCAGGGACACATCAGAAAGTGAATCCATTCAATTCATGTCAGGGATTGATATGTGTTTAATTTGGCACCGTCATTACATTGAAAATATTTGTCTTGTCTCCTCCTTAAATAAATCCAGATTGTGTTGATGGAAGTCTTAGAGGAGAACTAAATAAATATTTTCATACTCATTACTCCAAACTTAGGCAAAGTTTAAAATGTGCATTGTGAGACAGAGAATAAGGAGAAACATAAAGGATCTAAAAGCACAGAGTGACCAATAAGATCTCACCTGAGGCCAGTAGCCATTAGAGGTCAGCCTCTCGTTGAGCTGGGTCACCGCCTTCTTCCTGGACTCGGGGTCTTTCCTGCTCACCAGCACCGCCTGGTTGAACTCCAGCAAGGCTGAGAAAAAAAAACCAGAGGGGTAAATTAAAACCAGATCCAGAGAAGGAGTCCAGAGCCCGACGGCCAAGTCAGCCACACAGGAAGTCCCCGAGCGGTCAGAGCAGGTCAGGAGCAAACTACTGAGTCACTTGTTTATCTGGAGACTTCCTTGCATACTTTCATTTTCAACTGGACCTTTAGAAGTATTGATCTTAGTTTGCTGCAGTTTCGCAACTTGGGGATATTCAACATCTGATATCAATTCAGTGTTCATTCCTGTTTGACACAGATACCATTATTAAAACCTGCCGTGAGTTTGTTGCACAACAAACACACAATCTGTTGTGTTATATTTGTTATTTAAGTTGCAGCTCCTCACCTCCAATGACCGGCAGGCTCGAGTTCTCCGACCGCGACACCACCGTGGCCAGCTGTGTCTGACACAGAACCATCATGTCCAGGTAGCCGCTGTGCGGCGCCACCACCAGCACCGGCGCCTCCTTCAGGTCAGCCCTGCGACCTTTGACCTTCACCCACAGGAAGCCCAGGGTGAAGAAGACGCTTCGACTCAGCGCCAAGATGATCGGTTGGAAGAGATGGTGGCGCCAGCCGGTGACGGGCCGGGCGCGCTCCTCCTCGGACAGGCCGGCCAGCCGGAGCCGAGCCAGGGGCCAAGCCACCAGGAACAATATGGCTGCCACTGTGACACGCACAGGGAAGAGGAAGCTGCCCAGGATGACGCCCTGAGGAACAGACAATGTCCAATCAAACCAACACCAAATAAAAACCCTCATTTTATTCTGAAACTTGACTTTAAAACGTTATTCACATGCTGTACAACCCGTGACTGAAGCTCAATGTGTTTCTGTTTGTATCTGGCACATCTGGATTTAGGCGAATGCAGAAATAAAACATTAAAATGATCCTCGGTTGGAACATGTTGCTATCATACGTGTTCTGCATGTAAACAGCGTGTCTCAGAAAAGCATCCATCCCATAATCGTTAATCCACTGGTCTGGTAAATATGATCGATAAGGTTTGGTCTTCATAACAAACTACTTCAAATAGACTTTCACTACGACCTGGATCCCAGGTGAGGTAATGAAATCTCTTGTTTTGTACGAACAAGAAACAGGAACAAATAGTAAACAGACATAACGCGTGAGATCAGATTATTCAAATGTCCAAAGTTGTTGATTAACGACAAACGTGAAATGCGTTCTTCCGATCAAATACACAACCCCCAGCTGAGTTGCGTGTTCACACACAACCAGTCACTTTTGACATTGGAGGACGAAGGGTTTGAGTCTCTCAGCAGGACAATGACCTGAAGCTCACACCAGCAGCAGAGACAGAAACCAGCAGCAGACATGTGCAGGAAGCGGGTGTGTCTGGATTGTGTGTTTGTGTTTGGTTTACTATAACTTTTGCCCGTCACACGTTCAGTCACTTTCTAAAATATTAAGAAAGTGTCCATTTGCATTACTTCTGAAGTTGTTCTGATTTTCTTGTGTCTGTAGCAGGACTGTAAATAAAATGTTTTTTACTTTAAGGAAATGATTTGCAGCTTTAGTTTGGACAGATATTGAACACGTGAGACTAATGATTGTTTTCATGAAGAATGATTCTGCTCTTGATACACGTAATTTTCCTTCAACACAATTTATCTTGTGTATTGTGTATAGTATAGTTTTCATCAATTGCATCATAAGAAAAGTTAAATTTCTAACGATATAAAAATCTCTTCCCATAAGACAATATTAAAAACCACGACCTTCACTCAGGAGCAAAGATTTGTCTCCAAGCATAAAATAAATAATAACACGAAACGCAGCACGACAACTGTCGATATTAACGATACGAACATTTTCATCTCGAAATAAAATAAGAAATGAAACAATATCAACTGTTATATCGCAGTGCACACGGTTCATGTGTCTGTCTCCAGCTGGTTCTGAGGTTCTCCAGTGGAACCTGGTGGTGGACGCTGCAGTGAGGAACCCTGAGAGATGGAGAAGGTGGAGTTACCCTGATCCTCTGAGCTGTGGTCAGCTTCACCCGGTGGACGAACGGGTGCTGGTAACACTCCTGCTCCTCCATGTCCGAACCCGGTTCCGATCAGGAACACGTTCAAAGTCACAAAACGTAGAAATCCTTCGTGCGTGTGAGGAGCACTCCTCCAGAAGCTCCTGTGGTCTTTATCCTTTAAAACAGATAAAACCCTTAAAGTGTGGTGGGGGGGGGGTTTAAAACATCGTCCGCTAAAAACAACCGGAAAGTATCGTGAAGAACATCAACACGAAACCAGGACGACGGAGCAGGAATCAAACTTGTGGTGAACTTCCGTCCTCACGGTGCAACACCCGCTGAGCCACTCGTCCTCCTCTTGTATCCTCACCTGTCCCGCCCCTCCGCCGCCGCGCTGCCCGGCCCACCGCGCTCCATCCGGGGCAGGAGCGGGCGAGTCTAACCGGTCCCTAGAACCGGTGCGTGTGGAACCAGGTTAACTGACAGAGAGAGAGGGGGGGGGGGGGGGGGGGGGGGGGGGGGTCTGATCTGTCTGTCTCTCAATCTATCTCTCTCTCTCTCTATCTATAAATCTATCTCTATATCTTTTTATCTAGCTTTACATCACCATCTTTTTATACATCTATAAATCTGTCTATCTTGAATGTATTGAAATGTAAGTGGACAATCAAACCATTCACAGTATGTGTAAATATTATATTAAATGTATTAAAAAGACATAGTACAAACAGAAGTATATTTAGAATGTTTCTTTATGTGAACTATCTTTATCAACAAATCACTATAAAGATCAACCTCCAAAGACAAACTGAGATCCCATTAGTTAAAGTGATTTATTAAAATGTCTCTTGTATTAATCATCACACTCTGGCTCTGCCTGTCTGACCACTGCTGCCACAACAAGTTAGGGGATTTACTTTCATAACTTTGCTTCAATAACCACGTCTTTGTCAAGCTGCAGTACAAATACTTTCAAAAAACCACGATGATATAAACAAGTGAATATTCAGAGCTGACCAGTTTAACAGGTGATCGTGTGCTAAGTTCAGTTGTGGGTGTAAAACATGACACACACCTCAAACTCTTTGTTGATTTTAATTCCAGATGTTTGTTTAAACTCTGTGTTAGAACCCACCTCTCATTCATGACACTGTGTAAACACTGTTCTTCTGGCCTCACGGGTGTAGCCTCGGCCCCACCTGGCTGCTATTGTTCTGTGCAGGGTGGTGCTGCTGATACCAACACTCACCTCCCAGTGTGGACCAACACACCCACAGGTGACGAGTCGCTGGGAAGAATTCCTCCACTTCACAACTTCTGTTTCACTGTTCTTGTACAAAACGGTTAAACTGGTCAGAACAACTCACTGAAGCTCCTTGAATTTGTTTATAGTTAATTCAAATAAGATCCTCGTTTGCTTTTACAAATATTATTATAATATTAAGACTCATTAACAACCGAATATATTAAAAAGGGAAACAAGAGATGAACAGAAATGGAATTTGAGTTATCTTGAACCAGCAAAGTGTTTAAGATCCAAACTGGTTTGATCTTAAGTATGTTTGCTGATTGATTTCCAGATTTCTCTAAATTCAATCAGCTGTTCATCATGGAATTTGAAAATTTCAGTCAAAGCTTCTGCCTTCTCTCCAGTTCTAGAAGCCTCTTGTCGGAATAAAGCCGTCAAACGACATAGAATGTATGAGGCAGGTTCTGGTTAGTTAGGGTTAGGGTTACAAACACCTACAATTTAGAAGAGGGAAAGGGGCAGTACACACAGCACAGTAATATTGATTATGAGGCAAAACTACACACAATCATTGCTACACAAATGGTACATATTAAGATTTGTTTTGCCTTCATTTGGATTGGATAGTTAGGGCGGTAGGTTGGAATTGACCCCAGACCAGTGTAGTAAGGACCCGGCCTTGGGGCACACAATATTTGTTTTTAAACTTCTTTTTATTTCCTTTGATCAAATGCATGTCCTGCCTGTGTGCGCCCCGGCTCGTGGCTGTGGTTTGAGCAACAGTTCATTCAGTTATGATCCAGAGTTCAGCTGCTGCAGCTCGGAGTGAGTCACAAACACACAACTTCACATGCTCTTTGCTTTCCTCTGCTCTGCTTTGATTTGATTTAGATTTTGATTTTGATTTCCAGATCATTTATGGGACTGGATGCTCGGACTCGGACTGGGATGCTCGGACTGGTCTGCAGCTCGGAGTGAGTCACAAACTCACAACTTCACATGCTCTTTGCTTTCCTCTGCTCTGCTTTGCAAAATCAGAAAATGTTTTTTAAGTTCGTTGATTTTGATTAAGATTTATAATGGCTGTAAGATATCAGTCAATCAGTTTTAACCTGCTTTAAATTTAAGGTTTTTAATTGGGTTTTGACCTATACTGCAGCCAGCCACCGTGGGGATGTTGTGTTTATTTACAGGGAGGTCTCGCTCTTCATTGTGTAGTTTTGGTATTAAAGTGTGTACCTTTGTGTTTTTGTGCAGGTTTCAATTGTTTGAACTCTGGATCATAACTGAACGAACTGTCGCTCAGATGCTGCAGCTCGTAGTGAGTCACAAACACACAACCTCACATGCTCTTTTCTTTGTACCACTAAAATTAAATTAAGAATGTGTTGAGTTGTTACTGTTGTCCAGCAGAGGGCAGCACAGACCCGCTGATGCTAACTTCAAACCTTTGTCAAAAGGACGTGATCGAAACTTCGTGTAAAACTTTTAGAACGTTGAGGATTTTAGTTTTAAGCCGAAACAAATAATCATCTTTCTTAAGTAAAATCAACATCTCACAGTAACACCCAGCAACGAGTATCATCAATCAATCAAATTTTATTTGTATAGCCCATATTCACAAATTACAATTCGTCTCATAGGGCTTTAACGCGCACACAATGTAACACACACAGACACACACATGATTCATGGATCTCTTCATACATTAGAGGCTGGAACAGTGGAAGCAGAACTCCAGGTTTGTGAGGACTTCACGTAGACGGTTGTTTTTCTTATTAAACTTTAATCTCATTTAAAACGATAATTATAAAATCCTGACAGTGATCATGTGACTGACTCTACTTCCTGTCATGTTCTAATAGATGTGTCCAGACGTGTGAGTCGAGGTCAAACATCCAGAGGAGTCAGCGTCTCCTGGAGACACCTTCATCCTCCTCCTCCTCCTCCTCCTCCTCCTACAGACACACACTGTAACACACAATCTGCTCCTCCCTCACTCCCCTCCTCCTCTCTCACTCTCCTCCTCCCTCACCCATGTTGTATCCTTCCTCACCTCTTCCAAACTCCCCCTGTACTAAAGGATGAAGGAGGTGTGGAGGAGTAGGTGTGTGTGTGTGACCCCGAGCTGGGATTGGTCGCAGGAGACAAAAATCACACGTGAGCGGAGCATCCCACTTCCTTTTCGAGCTTCCAAAATAAAAGCATGAGAGAGGAGCTTTATACTGAAGTGATGTAAAAGTATTTTTACATAAACAGTTTTTACAGATTAATAAAGATGATATTGATTATTTACCAGCTGCTATATTAAAATGATAATAAATATAAATACATTACTTTGAAATGTGACGTTATATTTTGATTTAAACTTTTATCCCGTAGAACAAAACAATACATGTCCAGAACAAAGAAGTCGAACACGGACGTCGCGTCACGGACCCAGGTGTAAACAGGGGAATTTCCGAGGGTCCATGAAGGCAACCTTTTCTCCGCAGTTTCGGGTAGCTTTCGCTTCTCTCGCCAAACGTTCGATTCCGCGAAGCAGGAGGCGAGTGACCGAGGACTGGAGCGTGTCCCTGCCGCTGGAGCGTGTGTTCGGCCCGAGGAGGAGCCGAGGAGGAGCCGAGGAGGAGAGCTAGCTGACCGGGGGACGGCTCCATGCTAGCCGCAGAGGGACAGGTGCACCGCGGCGTCGAGCTGTGACGCGTCCCTACATCCGGGGAACAACGATAAAGAAGAGACGTTAAAGTCTTAACGGTTTCAAGGTGAGCTGCCTGTCTGTCTCTCTGTCTGCCTGTCTGTCTCTCTGTCTGTCTCTCTCTCTGTCTGTCTCTCTCTCTGTCTGCCTGTCTCTCTCTCTGCCTGTCTCGCTCTCTGCCTGTCTCTCTGCCTGTCTCTCTGCCTGTATCTCTCTGTCTGTATCTCTCTGTCTGTCCCTCTTCATGTCTCTCTGACTCTCTGTCTGTCTCTCTCTCTGCCTGTCTGTCTCTCTGTCTGTCTCTCTCTCTGCCTGTCTCTCTCTCTGTCTGTCTCTCTCTCTGCCTGTCTCTCTGCCTGTCTCTCTGCCTGTATCTCTCTGTCTGTCCCTCTTCATGTCTCTCTGACTCTCTGTCTCTCTCTCTGCCTGTCTCTCTGCCTGTCTCTCTGCCTGTATCTCTCTGTCTGTCCCTCTTCATGTCTCTCTGACTCTCTGTCTGTCTCTCTCTCTGCCTGTCTGTCTCTCTGTCTGTCTCTCTCTCTGCCTGTCTCTCTCTCTGCCTGTCTCTCTCTCTGTCTGTCTCTCTCTCTGCCTGTCTCTCTGCCTGTGTCTCTCTGTCTGTCCCTCTTCATGTCTCTCTGACTCTCTGTCTGTCTCTCTCTCTGCCTGTCTGTCTCTCTGCCTGTCTCTCTCTCTGCCTGTCTGTCTCTCTGCCGGTCTGTCTCTCTGTTTCTATATCTGTCTCTCTTCATGTCTCTCTGTCTCTCTCTCTGTCTCTCTCTCTCTGCCGGTCTGTTTCTCTGTTTCTATATCTGGCTCTCTGCCTGTCTGTCTCTCTCTGTCTGTCTCTCTCTGTGACGCGTCCCTCCTCGTCCGCTAGTTTCTCTACATCCGGGGAACACAGATAAAGAAAATACGTTAAAGTCTTAACGGTTTCAAGGTGAGCTGCCTGTCTCTCTCTCTCTCTGTCTCGCTTTCTGTCTCTCTCTCTCTACCCGCCTGTCTCTCTCTCTCTGTCTCTCTCTGCCTGTTTGTCTCTCGGTCTCTCTCTCTCTCTCTCGCTTTCTGTCTCTCTCCCTGTCTCTAGCTGTCTGTCTCTCTGTGGCTCAGCAGCAGATTAGTGACCTCAGCGTCTCCTGGTAGAAACAACATGGCAGATAAGAGTTGAGGGATCAGGGTTCACTGCTCGTCTTCATCAGGTTCACTGCTCGTCTTCATCAGGTTCACTGCTCGTCTTCATCCGGTTCACTGCTCGTCTTCATCAGGTTCACTGCTCGTCTTCATCAGGTTCACTGCTCGTCTTCATCAGGTTCACTGCTCGTCTTCATCAGGTTCACTGCTCGTCTTCATCAAACCACACACTGATCATTATTACCCAGCCTATCTTCATAAAAGTCACAAACATTAAAATAAAGTAAAACTGTGTAAAAATAATAAAATACAAAGATGAGGTTTTCAACTAGCAGCTTCAAAAGGACCTGGTGGAGCTACTCTATGTTTTTACTTTCATTTTTCATAATGGAACTGGTTTAACTGGTTCACAGACCAGTTGTAATAACTCACTGACATGTTTAATTATCTTTATTCAGGAGTGTGGTCTTTGGTCTCTCCCTCAGTCAGTAACAGTCTGTGTGTCTGTCCTCTCCCGTCCTCCCTCTCCTGTGTCTCGTCTCTCTCCAGGCTGTCCTCACCCTTCAGCCTGTCCCCTCAGCTCTCCATGAGGACATGGCTCAGGCCCGGTTAGAGACCAGCGTCCTGCAGGAGGAGCTCACCTGCCCGGTGTGCCTGGAGCTGTACCGAGACCCCTTCCTGCTCCCGTGCGGACACAACTTCTGTAAGATCTGCCTGGAGCGGCTGAGGCGGCAGGCGGAGCGCGGCCGCTTCCGCTGCCCCGAGTGCCGGGACAGCCACCGCTGCTCCACCAACTTCCAGAAGAATTTCAAACTCGCCAATATTGCCGACGACTTCCGCCTCAGGCGCAGAGCCACCGTCGAGTCCGCCTCAGGTTTGAAACCCGGAGGGCAGCCGCCGGCCTCCCGGAGTGTGTGTGTAGTTCCGTGTGACTACTGCCCCTCGGCTGAGGCGCCGGGCGTCAGCGGTGAGGGCGACGACTCTTCTGCTGCTTCTGTTTCCCATGAAGGTGACGGAGCCGCTGCTGGTGCTGCTGGTGCTGCTGGTGCTGCTGGTGCTGCTGGTGCTGCTGGTGCTGCAGCCGCCGGGTCAATGTTTGCGGTGAAGACGTGTCTGAAGTGTGAGGTGTCGATGTGCCAGGAGCACGTGAAGCCACATCTGGAGCTACCGGCGTTCAGCGAGCATCCGCTGACAGAACCCATATTTGACTTCTGGAAGAGGAAGTGTCCAGCGCATGATGAGATCTACAGGTGGGGGGGATGGAGCCTGTTTGTGTGTCTGGGGTTGTGATCACAAACCTGCTGTGTCTCATCAGCTCAATTAGGAAACATCTACAGGTTAATTTAGTGCTGCTCTGTGTGTGTGTCCAGGTACTACTGCATGGACGACAAGGTGTGTGTGTGTAACGCCTGCACCATAGAAGGAGAACACTCAGGACACACAATGAAGACCCTGAAGAACACAATGAAAGATCTCAAGGTACAGTTCCCATCACGGGTCCTACACACACACACAGTCTGTATCATTACATGAAATAAGAGTTACACACGTGTGTTGATATTTGTGGTTAAAACTTAAGATGATGATCCAAACATGTGGGAGCTGCGGGTTCTGAACCGTGTTCCATTCACTTTCACTTCATTGTTGAGCTCACACAAAATCCTGTGAAGAGTCTGGAATGAATGAATGAATATTGTTCTTCATTGTAGTTTGTGTGTGTGTGTGTGTGTTTGTTTGTGTGTGTGTGTGTGGGCCATGAATGGAGGAGTCACATGACTCTGGCCTCTTTCTCCAGCTCAGTTAAACCCACTTCCTGTGAGAGGCTTCCACTTTGTTGTTCAGAGCCGGTTGAATTCCGCTTGTTGTTCAGAATCAGCCGACAACCGGTGTCCACACAAAGACACACAAAGTCTTGAATTCAGTTTGACAAGTTAAAGTCCATAAACCGTACTAAACTAACTAAGTAAACTAACTAACTAACTTCTCCTTCTATGATTTATCGCTGAGTCGTTTGTTCGCCCACATAATGAACAGTTCTCCTCAAATGACTAATAAATTAATCTGTAATTTTATGGTTTTAATTTACAAGTATATTTGGTGTTTATATATATTTTTATTTTGTATGAACTTATTCACAGTTGCTTAATAACCGTAGCAACAAACACTCTCCATCTGTTAGTGTTTGTCTGGAAATATTTTTGTGAAATATTGTAGTAGCTTGAAGCTTATTGAAGATAACGGTGCTTTAGAAATCATTCACACTTTCAACGTGTTGAAATGAAACAGCTCCTGACGTCTCTCTCTCTCCAGGGCGCCCTGGACAAGCAGCTGTACCAGGCTGAAAGGAAGAACAGCATGGCGGAGAAGAAGCTCCAGGAGCAGAGGGAGAAGGAGAGACAGAACAAGGTGAAACAGGTTCTTCACCTGAACCTCCCTCCAGAGGCCGAGGAGTCGAGGTCAACTTCCAGCCATCAGTCCAATAAACAAACAAATACTCAGGAGATCAAGAAGAACAACTCCAGCATGAGCTCATCAAACAGGAACAAGAGATTTAAATTGATAACGTTAGATTGTGGGATTTAAACGGGATCATGGGAGTGGTCGTCTTCACAGATTCAAGGATGAGGTCATTTTTGACCTTCTTCTTTTTGACCAATAGAAACAGTGGAAGGGAAACCAGCTGACTGGCGAGCACCAGAGGAGGATAAAGTTGATAAGTTTATACGTATTAGATCTGTTTAAATACAACTTGCTGCTGGAGGCGTCACAACCGTTAAATATTATTTATATTCTAAATGATTCATATATAAAACCTCTGTTGTTTCATTTTTTAATGTTTTGTGTTATATTGTATTTGTGTATTTCTTACACACACAGTTGTTTCAGCACCATGGACAGCAGCAGTAAGACGTTGGCTGTGAAGTCTGAAAACACAAACTCAAAACGCTTCTTCTCACAGTGTTAAAGGACGAGCAGTGAGCTGGGAGGAACATATATTATATAATATATACTAATATACGACTTCACCTTGTTTCTTTCTGTTTTGCTGCTCGTGCAGAAGTTCAGGGACGACTCGGAGCAGTGCCTGAACAGACTCAGCGAGGAGATGAAGAACAAAGTGCTCGGCTTCGTGGGTCGCCTGCGGGACTGCACGCGCACACAGGGCGACACCAACGGGCTGGCCATCCAGAAGAACATCTCCAGGATCTGTCAGGACCAGGCCCGGCTGCAGGAGGCTCGCTGCGGCCTCGAAGGCCTCACGCAGGAGAACGATCCCTTCCGCTTCATCGAGGTGAGAAGAAGCTCCCACTTGGTTCTGATGACCCAGATCACAGCTGAGAGAACGTGCTCGTGTTGAAGAGCAAAACAAACGTGGACTTTATATCATGATTATTACTTCAGTTTGGCTGAAATCAGCTTTTTGTGTAATTTGTGTCCAAACATCTGTTTGTGTGTCTCTTTCAGGCGTACAGGACGACAGGGAAACAGTGAGTACTGTCGGGAGACAACACTTTAGATGTTGTGGTTGTTGTACTCTTATTACTTGTGTAATTCGCTGTGTGGGGAAAATGGAATTTGCTGCATTGTGTGTTTTTCTCTGCCTGTTGTTTGCTTGCTGCAAGAGGTTGAGGGGTCTGACTCAATGACCATTGACCCCGTGTGTGTGTGTGTGTGTGTGTGTGTGTGTGTGTGTGTGTGTGTGTGTGTGTGTGTGTGTGTGTGTGTGTGTGTGTGTGTGTGTGTGTGTGTGTGTGTGTGTGTGTGTGTGTGTGTGTGTGTGTGTGTGTGTGTGTGTGTGTGTCAGGTGCCGTCGGCAGCTGAGGAGGAACATGTTCTACCCAGAGTACGTGGACATGGAGACGGAGGTTCTGGTCACGTTGATGGAAGAAGAGATGAGGAAGTTCCTGGACGAGGAACTCCAGTGTAGCGTCGTTGCCGCCTTAAATTCCTTGTGTACGTAATTTTCTGACTTTGCTCAAAGTGCTGTCATCACCAAACATCAGCTGTTTTAAATGTCAGCTCTGCCGATTCAAACAACACGTTGTATTTTAATGTGTTGTTGATATAAAATACTCATTTGTGCAGTTGCAAGGTTTCAGGTTACAGGAGCAGATTATTAAAATTCACTGAATCAAAAACCATTTGTTCACACATCAGGTCATCTCACAGATCTGGAGGAGGAGGAGGAGGAGCAGTATGAGGTTGAGGAAGAGGCCGCAGAGGAGGACGATGATGATGACGACCTCAACGACAGCAGCGAGGAGGACATGAGGAGCGAGGGCGAGGTGGAGGAAGAGGAGGAGGAGGACGAGGAGGACGAGGAGGAAGGACCCAACCAGAGGGAGCTGGCAGATGATCTTTACAGTCCGGAGGAGGAGGAGGAGGAGGAGGAGGACGACAGTGATGAGGAAGGAGAGAGTATAGATTGGGCGGCGGAGGAGGAGGAGAGAGTGGTTTAACCGTGATTTGTTTACATATATTTTTCCACCTTCTTGAAGAACTTTGAATTTGACACTCAGCTTCGGGTGAGTGCAGCAGATGTTCCCACATCTCTTTGAATGTCCCGCCGACAGAACCGCTGCCACACTTTGCCTCAAACCTTCCACAGCAAGCTGAGCTTCACCGGAGGAGGAGGGCGGAGCTGTGACTCAGCCGGACTCAGAACCAACTGGGAGCGAATCTCACGTCAGACCTCAGAGGAGACACGTGACGCTCTGTCAGAAGAAGTCTCCTTTATTAAGCTGTTCTTACATCAGCAGATATTTACACATGCAAATGAATGTATATTAACAGAATGTGATTTAAGACTGAATTTAGAAAACAACTATTTTATTTGTTGATAGAACAACTGGTATAAGTTTTATTTTTAATAATTTCCAGTCCTGGATTCACAAATGTTTGAACTCCTCGGGTTTGACAGTTTCCCGTCACCATGAGAAGCCTTTTCGATCAGATCCTCGTAAACGGCTCAAAGATTTGACTCTAAAAAGAACTTTTGAAGTTGATGCACAAGGCGTCTGAGGCGGGTGAAGATTGATATGAACATTTCAAACCAAAGAGTGAGGATGTACTTTTTAATAAATGTGTTTGCTCGGCATGACATAGATCTAAGTAACAGTTAACATTGGCTCCGGGACGACTTTTGCTTTTCATAATTCTTTGTGCTTTAAAAACAGGTGATGCATTGTTTAAGATATTGTTAATTATTCCTATGCACTCTTCATATATTAATCCTACAATATCAGTTTCAGGTGATGTAGAATTTTGCACTTTATTACAAAAAAACCTGCTTTGTTGGGCCTGAAACTTTTGAATGTGAAAAGCTGATTTTTATTTTGATATGAGGGAGTTTGTGAGCGGCCAAACGAAAACCATTCATATATAAAAATGAAGCCTGCTGAAAACGTGTCGTGGTGGAGTTGCCTTTTTATTACAGTTTTCTATGAAATATGTGCACAATTAAACCGTGGTTGGATTATTGTGTTAAAGAAGAAGCCAAAACACAACTATGAATTCTTATTTTTAGATATCTATGAAAGAATGAGGGCATAGATTGTAATTATAGTGTCTATAATAATCTAAAGTAGAAGACAGCTGCTGGAAAGAAAAGATTAAACTTTTAACATATGAAGGAAATTGAAATAAGTTGATTCCCTTTTACACTTAAATGTATTTGTAATGCATTATTCATCATTTCAAAAAGAAAGTTACTCATATTTATGAACAATTACGTGGTATATGATTTACAATCTAGATAATTTTTTATTTAAATATCTTTAAACACAAAAATACTCGAGTCTTTCCCCCGGAACCTTTGTTCTGTCCGACGTATGTGGCACCCGGAGCGCCTCAACCCACGGACTGGTTTCCTGTGCGGAACAGTGTCTGCATGTGTGTCCGAGTTGTGTTGATAAAAGTGTAGATTCGTCACAGACACACACACCGCTCGTGTTTCTCTCTGGAATCGAACCCACGGAGGTCCAGTCATGAACCACGTCTTTGGGAAGGTGAGTTTTATTTTTCTGTTTCCGCTGAAGGTCGCTTTTTGTCCCAGAGGTCAAACCTCGTTTCAGTCTCAGTTGATTCAATTCTTTAGTTGAATTACAGATTATCTACAATCTCACATATCAATAACACAAATAAATGTGGATTATTAAGAAGGAGCACGGAAGAGGATCGTTCAGCTAATGAAGCTAATGTTGGTTAGCTTTGTTTTCTTTGCTTCGAATGATCATGTGACACAAATAATCAATTTTAAGGTTAATTCATGAATTAATCACGAGTTATTTTCTCTATTGTTTTAATCTCGTGGTCAATAAAGAAGCAGAGGAGTTCCCTGCAGCTGGACACGATATGAAATGTGTGAGAATCTGATCATAATGAGTCAAATTCATGTGTTTGAAACATGTCAACGAACCAGGTTATTGAGGAAGTCATAGATTTCATTTAAGAGTCACATGAAGCGATGATCCATTATACAACAAGCTGCACAGTAATGTAGTTGATTAACGATTGATTCATTTGAAGATGAAGTATTAAACTAATCTATCTGCTGAATATTGACTTTATTAATCGATTAAGTTGTTTGTAAAATGCTATTATGAAACATCACATCCGAAAGTCCCAAAATATTAAGTTCAGAACCAAATAAAATGCATAAATAAATGAAATTCAGTGGACCTCATGCGTGTGTTGTGTTGTTTATCTGTTTTACGTTGTCGTGTTGTGTTGTGTTTGTTCAGCTGCAGGCGTCTCTCACCCGTCAGCTGGTCCTGATGAATCCAACTCTTCCTCTGAGTCGGTGAGTGTCTCGTTGCTCTGCTCGTTAATCCTCATGTGCTGTCATTTAACTGAAGTCCGGATCACAACCATAGAATCTGAGGTCTATATGATTATAACTCAGGTTTTGATTTTATTCTCATTTACTTTAGATGCTTTATATTTACCGACTCAGAGCAGCGTGAATGTATAACGTCTCCTTTAAGAGACACGCGGAAAGACAAGTTGTTTGAAATGAAAAGTATCCCGTGTACAACTTGTGTACTTCTTTCTTAAAAACCATTTGTGCTGTTGTCTTCTGCAGGAACACGCCAAGCATCCAGCATCCTGTCTGGAGTGAGTAGAGACTCGTGTGATTTAAAACTCTGGTGTCTAATCCACGTCACAGCAGATCTGGAGCTCGTGTTCTCTTGAGTCCAGTTCGTGTTTTAACGTGAGGTTGTTTTCGTTCAGGCTCAGCGAGCGAGGGTCGATACCACAGCATGCCCACGCACGGGATCGGCAGCTGGAAGTATCTCCTGAACAAAAAGAGAACGGTGAGACTCTGGGCCTACTTTCTATTGAGTTATTCTCTTAATGTATTTATCTATTTTTCAATAAACTCGTGTAAAAAAAAAAATAAGCTCCTATCCTGATCACCTGTCGTTAGATTAAATCCCGCTCTGCACACTTTATGTAGATTTTGTTCAACTTGACAATCGTCTCACGTCGGTTTTGTTTTGCAGCAGAAGAAGAAGAAGGACCGGCACCAGATGAAGCAGATCATGGCGGCGACGGACTCGACGTACGGGACGCTGAACGTGAAGGTGTCGGGCTACGACATGACGCTGGTGGAGCGCTACACGCAGTACGTCCACCACCTCTGCAACCGGCTGCGCATCAACGTGTCTCTGTGGTGAGGACGGGACTGAGACGCACTTCTCAGGACGAACTGCAGCTTATAGAGATAATCAAAAATAACCCCTTGAATATCATTTAAAAGCTTCTAGTGTCACTGATAGATATCTGTCCAGTGGAACGCGATGGACGAGTCTTCTTGAGGCCGTGACAGTATTTTTTCTAACGTCTGTTCCCCCCCCCCCCCCCCCCCCGCAGCTACGCGTTACCAACCAGGACCACAGAGGTGATGCTGATGCAGGAGCACGGCACCAAGATGTTCGTGGACGCCGTGCTGAAGACGCACGAGCGAGTCGTCCAGGTGAGAACCGAGCTTTCGTGTTTCCTTCAAACTCAAATGCCGTCGTGCTTCCTTTGATTCCCGAGGAAAACGTGTTCCTTTGATCTGCTCCTCTAGTTGAACAGCCTGAACACGACCGTCTGTCCCGTCTTCATGGACGTCCTCTTGAAACATCAACCGGAGGGAGTCCAGCTGTCTGTGAGCGAGGTGAGTGAGCCGGAGACGTCCACCATCAGATCCCTGATGGACATTAGTTGTTGTTTTCGACTCCAGGTCTTCAGATGTGAGAGTTATCAGCTTTTTCGTGATCTTCTTACAGTGAATTTAATATTTTCAGGTGTTAACTGCTTCAAATGTTGTTGTTTTTCCTTTGTTCCCTCTGGAGCCTGTCGATCATTCTCTGAAAATGAATTGTAACTCACTCTTCTTCTTCTCCTCTTCCTCTCAGCACACAGAGGCCGACTTCAAAGCTCGGTTCAAGGCTCGTCCAGAGCTGCAGGAGCTCATGACCAACATGAACCAATGAGAGCTGTGAGATCTGCTCATGTGACCTGTCTCACGCTCTGTGATGATCCCCTGGTGTCCTCGGCTGAATGTTGTCCGAGGAGAACGTTCGCTCTGAGATAGCTGCTCTGTAAATTAAAGTGTATATGAACTTGTTCTAATGTATTAAAATGTATTTGAAAAGCAGCGGCTCTGAGGATTTTGTGTCACGTGGCAGTAGAGCAGTTATCAAGAATCACATTTATACTCTGAAACAAGAAAGTATCACAAAAGACAAAGTAGTAATATTACTAAATGAGAGAAATCGTCTGATCTCTTCTGTACAGGATGATGACATCATTTATTATTTAATCAGATATTTAACTAGATGCATTATTTTTTTTAGCTGACTATCTCTGTGATGGATTTTTCGGTCACAGTATTATTTCATTTATTATGTTTATTATTTTATCGCCTCTGTTTGGTTGAATGAGTATATTAGTAAATCAATCAGGACGAAAAGCATCAACTGAATTAATGCAATAATAAATTAACTAGTGTTGAAAATAGTATATTTTCCCTGAAGTAGAAATATACATCACTGAAGTACAAGTACCTCGAATCTTTCCCACATGAAGGTGAATGTACTGATTCATTGTCTTTGCTCAGCATCTTTGTATGTTTAAGATCTTTTATCATCTTTGACAAAAAGCAACTTCAAGCGACACGACATAGGTTAGCAAATATATTTTAATATATAATATTTATATTCATTTTAGCACAATGACAATGGCATAATTTCAGTTCAGTCTCATTTAAATCATGACAAAAAGCCACATCTTTGAATTTATCTTTAATAACACCTCATGTCATATTTCATTGCAGTCGCTGCAAAATAAATCCTTAAGTGCGTCTTTCGCCCGTGAGAGGAAAATCTCAGCAAAAGTTTCTAACAGCATTGAGTCCATGGCGTCCGACCGGGTTCACGTGGTGAATGGATGAGTGACGTGATGACATCACCAGGTCGCTGCGTCGCCTCTGAGCCAATCAGCTGCCTGCACGTCGCCCGACACAACCGAACGATCACGTGGTTTAGGAGGACAGGTCGAAACCGACGGAGCAGGAAACCTCCCACAGTGCTCATCACACCTGCAGCATTTCATATTCTTACAATATTCTATCGTTCAATTTCACATGTCCTGTCCCCTCATGTTGACCCCGGAGACAGATCACACCTTAATGGGACATCTCTATCCTGTCCCCTCAAGTCACCACAGAGACAGATCACACCTTGATAAGACGTCTCTGTCCTGTCCCCTCATGTCACCACAGAGTCAGATCACACCTTGATAAGACATCTCTATCCTGTCCCCTCAAGTCACCACAGAGACAGATCACACCTTGATAAGACGTCTCTGTCCTGTCCCCTCATGTCACCACAGAGACAGATCCCACCTTGATAAGACATCTCTATCCTGTCCCCTCAAGTCACCACAGACAGCGATCAGACCTTGATAAGACATCTCTGTCCTGTCCCCTCAAGTCACCACAGAGACAGATCAGACCTTGATAAGACGTTTGTGTCCTGTCCCCTCAAGTCACCATAGAGACAGATCACACCTTGATAAGACGTCTCTGTCCTGTCCCCTCATGTCACCACAGAGACAGATCCCACCTTGATAAGACATCTCTATCCTGTCCCCTCAAGTCACCAGAGACAGATCAGACCTTGATAAGACGTTTCTGTCCTGTCCCCTCAAGTCACCACAGAGAGCGATCACACCTTAATAAGACATCTCTGTCCTGTCCCCTCAAGTCACCACAGAGACAGATCAGACCTTGATAAGACGTTTCTGTCCTGTCCCCTCATGTTGACCACGGAGACATATCACACCTTGATAAGACATCTCTATCCTGTCCCCTCAAGTCACCACAGAGAGCGATCACACCTTAATAAGACATCTCTATCCTGTCCCCTCAAGTCACCACAGAGACAGATCAGACCTTGATAAGACATCTCTGTCCTGTCCCCTCATGTTGAGCCCGGAGACAGATCACACCTCTCCAGATAGAAACATCAGCTCAGACTTCGATCAGTGTGCTAGTGCAAGAACTGCCACATTCAAAACGCTGCTCACTGCAGACACGTGATGTTTCTCATCTCTAACGGCTTCAAACCTCAAAACTACTCGTCACTACTTCCACTATCTGCTCAGCACTGATCTGCATTCACCTCTTCATCCTCTTCATCTTCTTCATCACGTTCCGTCTCCCCCGTCGCCTTAAAACATTCAGAACTAAACATAGCCAGTAGATCTACGGAGCCTCAATTGTTCAATATTAAATATATAAACAGTAGATTTAAAGAAATGGCGCTAAAAAATAAATATAAATCAACCACGAAATCAATATTTGATATTAAATAATCATGTTTTTTTAATGTTTTATTTCATTGAGTTTTAGAAATCTTCACTTTGTAATTTAATTAGTTGGCTAACGTGTAAAGACTCATCAGTTTTATCTATCTCCAGCTTCTGGATCTTAAACGAAATCAAAGTACTTATTGCTGAGTTGCTTATACACAGTTAAATTATTTATTTATTCAATATTGAACAGATTTTTTAATTGTTGTTAAAGGACTGAAATCTTTTCTCTGCATCTCGACGTACGACTCGATCTTCGCTCAGTTTCCCGCGGTCGACACGACGTGCTAGCGACACGACGACACGTACAAACAAAATGGCGGGTGATGGTTTTTTGTGAGCGCTCTTATCTTTTGTCATGATTTCGGAAACTCTGAATAAAATCGTTTTACAAGCAGTGACCACGACACGTCTGAGCAAGTACGACACAGTAAAACATAATATGTTACACATCCGATAATACAGTGGAATGAGATTTTTCTTTTTTTCCTCTCGTTGTTGCAGATTAATCAGAAACGTCTCAGAAGAGAAGAACGTGTTATGAAAGTGTCGCTGCCTGTTCTGCTCCACTTCTCATCCCATTGACTCGTTTCCAGTTAGTAAAACAAAAAACCAGGACACGGAAAACCAACAAGACACAGGCATTAAATAAATTAATCCATTTCAAAAAACAAACACAGTGATATATATTCAAAATACATATTTACAACCAAATAAAACAAAGAAAGAAAACAGTGTTATCCTTAAGGGAGAATGAGAATCTCATCTGAATTTTAATTGTTTAGTTTTACATGTGAAAAACCTGGACACAGTTTCTGGCTCTTCACGTCCTGCTTCACCTGCTGTGGCTAAACCCACGTATCGGTTATATTCAGGTATTCACCGTAAATACACACATGTACTTTAGTAGGTTTGTACTCTGCAGCATTCACTAAGTTGATATGTACATGGAAATCCAAATTCTGACATCATTAGTGACTGATATGTTGATATATTATGTGCCGGTGGCTACGGAGGAAAACGCAGAGCAACAGAAACATGGAATCTGCCTGGTGATGGGGGGGCGTGCAGCACGGCCATGTTCGGATGAATCTTAAGTTATAAAGTGATTAACCTGAATTAAGTTTAAAAGTCAGCGTCAACCAGGAGAATCTTTCCATGTTTTGATGTGACCAGATCTCGGATTCTCAAACTACCACAGACTCACTAACATCGCCTACGGGAACTCAGAGTAAAACTAAACGAAATAAAATGGAATAAAAGTCACTTGGTCAAATACACCTAGAGTCACAAGTTCCTATTCACACAGCACTTCAAAAATAAAACAAAGACAAATAAAATACAATGTCCCGACTTCTCCTACGTTGATTTATTTTGTACAAGAATGAAAACACAATCTAAAATTCGCCCTTTTGCTTCGTGGAATCACCGAAGTCACGTTCTAAACACAGAGGACGACCTTTACCCAGAGGTCATAGCAGTAAGTGGGACTGCCTCCACCCGGGGATTGACCCCAGGTTGGGTTCTACAGGCTCAGACCACAAGGGGGGGCAGCTACCGCTTCACTTGGGGTCCGGCCGAGTGAGAAGGAGAGTCAGGACTTTCTGATATATGAATTTGAGTTTGACTGAGTCTTTCTCCGACGAGTCAAACGTTTGATGAAACTCAGGTTCTAACAGTCTCACAGACCCGATGGTCTCACGAGGGACAGACACACGTCCTCACAGATCGTGTTCAGGCATCAGAGGACGATTGGACGTCTT